>NC_041233.1:122920770-122922697 GCF_002837175.3 Physeter macrocephalus | reverse complement strand
CTTACTGATCACAATATTTCGTGATTTTGAATGACACATACCCACTCAGTAGTGCTTACATATTTGCAAATACTGATCTACTGAAGCAGGTTTGCTTCGTTTCTTCTTACTTGATACTGAATATTGCTTTCAGCACTTCTCAAAACCCTCCACCATCTACATATTTATATTGTATATTTAATAATAAAACAATTGCTGAAGGACTTAATTATTGTCTAAATTGCATACTAACACATTCTTTATAGACTATTTTCCCAGTATGAGTTTTCTGATGTGAATAGCAAGTGAAAGGTTTTCCACATTGTCTTCAGAATTGGCATCTCCTCAGTGTGAGCACTTTCTTGTTCAGGCAGGAATAAGGAATTACTGAAGAATGTCCTTCCTTCATTACACTGAAACCATTTTTTCAGTGTGAACCCGCTCATGTTCAATGAGTCCATGACGAATGGAAGTCTAGCATTCATTTCATCAGATTTCTTCTACAGCAGTGATTAGATTGTTTAACCCAAGAGGGCTCTCCTTGTCGTAAACCTTGGGCTGTTTTCTCTACTGTGTCCGCGATGCAGCCCACTCTGAGTTCTCTGTGTATTCTGAGGCTGGAGCTCCAGCTGAAGGCTCTTTCACCATGATTACAGGGTCAGGGTTTCTCTCCACATGACTTTCCTGGTGGTTTAAAGGGGATAATTTCTGGCTGAAGGCTCAATATCATTGATTACACACACAGGGTTTCTACTCTGTATGAATTCTCTGATGTTTATAAAAGTGGGAGCTCTGGGTAAAGGCTGCACCACATGGATTCCAGACAGAAGGTGTCTCTCCTGTGAGTTTTCTAGTGCGTATAAGCGTGAGAGCTGCGTTTAAAGGCTTTTCCACATTCATCGCATTTGTAGGGTTTCTCATCAGTGTGAATTCTCCCCCATGACTAAGGTTATGGCTTTGACTAAGTGCTTTCTCACATAAAGGATATTCATTGTGGTTTCTCTCCTGTGTGAATATGCTCATGATATCGAAGAGTTGGATGGTCACTGAAAGCTCTTCCACAGTCATTCCAAACATAGGGCTTCTCTCCCGTGTGAGATTATTGGTGTGAATAAAAGTCAGCTCTCTGGCTGCATTACCTTTATAAGGTTCGTCTTCTCCAGTGGGAGCTGTTGGTGTATAAATGCGAGACTTCAGCTGAATTATTTCCCACATTCAGGACATTTGCAAGAGTCACACCAGGGTGTGAGAGGGTGCACTCTCTCACGTTGTCTAAGGTTAGAGGGTGACTAAAAACCTTCCACGTTCTAAGATCTGCATGGTTTCTCTCCAGTATAATTAGCTTATGTTAATTCAGTGATGAATAACGGCTGAAGTCTCTCCCGTTTGGGCTGAAAGTGTAACACACGTGGAGTTAAGGTTGTTGTACGTGAAATGTCCTCATATTCATTGCATTCATTGGGCTCTTCTCCAGGATGAAATCCCTGCTATTGACAAGGAAAGGGGGGCTATTAATATTACTCACATAATATTCAGTCAGTCATTTCTCTACATGTGAATTCTCGGCGGCTCCCTCAGTGACGGTATTCATGGACAATCTCCTCATGTCAGTTACATTCTCAGGTAGTGTTACTTTGCTGAATTCACACAGATTTTCTATCTGGTAAACACTCACTGGTCATAGCTTTCTGATTAAGTTTTAGGTCTTCTTTATGTTTCAAATACTATATCCATGAGCTATGTTTAATCAGTTACCATTTGATTGAAGCCAGGTTAGAGTTTGACATGTAATGTCAAATGACATGGGTCCTCAGATTGTTCCATCCTCCAGTAAATTGATAGAAAATCTCCTGGGCACATGTCCAAGGCCATGGAGGGCAGAGCTAGGGTTGAGGCTCTGATGTTGCTGATTCCCACCTGGGGAGGAACCAACATGACTGAGGGCAAG
>NC_041233.1:122918977-122920719 GCF_002837175.3 Physeter macrocephalus | reverse complement strand
CCTCATAATTTGCATTGTTTTCTGCAAAATGAGGATATTATATCCTCCTTACATGCCCAGTAGCCAATGCAGCCTTGTTCTTGACAATGGGAGGAAAAAGCGTTCCTTCTGTCTGCGCATGCCTGTGGTTAAGGTGGGAGGGGTCACTCCCACCTGAGTGGTTGGGGATTCATGTCTGGTGTATCTAACAATACTTTGAAAGGCTGGGTTCTCAAGGCTGCTTTCTCTTTCTTCAGATTTATCTGCTTGATTTTCGGATTGTCCCTGCATAGGGATGCAGAGGAGGGCCGGTGGTGGCAGAGTTCCTGATAATGAAACAACAGGTGAGAAAAAAAATTACTTTGATTCCTGAATTGATCCATCTTTTGCCAAGTGGTCAGGTTTCTACTTTGGGTCTGGATTTTCTAAGTGCACCCAGGAAATATTAACGCCAGTTACGTTCACCACCCTGTTAGGGATTTGGCAGGTCAGGGACCAATGTAGAAACACTCTCTTTCCCAACATTTACTTTCACTTGTTCCAGCCTCCATTAAGGCTGTGACCTCACAGAAGACGGGAGAGGTTTTTTCCTTCTCTTTTTGTAAAGGTCGTCCCTTGGGCTCAGTAGCCTCCTTCATCATGTTACTGGCTGCAGTGGACTTAGGAATGCGGTGAACACAGGGGATAGAGAATGACTCAGAACAGAAATCTCTACGCCAGTGGGGAGCAGGCGTTTCATCAGGTGAGTCCTGTGTCATAAGTGCTGGGGTGAGTGGGGGGTTGGTTAGGGATAGCAATAAAGAATCATTTATTTTTCCTAATTTTAAAAAGATTAACTTTTTACAGACTACTCAAAAACATTTTGATGGCTTCAAAGAGTTAAATGTAAGTTCCTTAGCAAAGTTGTTCACAAATCTTTTCCTTTGTGTTCTTAACCTACATTCAAATTAGCAAGTTGAATGCAACGTCTGCAGATTCTTATTTTCTTCATTATGACTGTGTATGGAGGAGAATGGGCATAGTACACAGACAAAATATAGATCACTGGACAACAAACCACAGCCTGGGGAGCTCCAAGACCTCAGTCCGCCACAGTGGCATCAGTAAAACAAGCAGGCTCTGCCTGAATGAACTGGGGTTCTAGCCCAGGGAACCCAGAAGGGGCAACAATGGGCTATTTGTCCCCACCATTGCCAGCCCTGGTAAGTGTTCCAATTAGAGCCGGGGATGTGTGTGTGTGCTTGTGTGCGTGCGTGTGTGTGCCTTTCTTCTTCCTGACACCCCTAGACCTGCCGAGTGTGCGTCACTCTTTCATGAAAGCCATGGGCATGTGGTGCTAAAGTTAGAAGACCCTCTCCGTCTTGTATCTTCCTGCGTTGGATACATAAAATTTCTCTAATAGGTCCAGATGCAAATGTTCAGTTGTCTCCTTGGCTCCTACCTGCAATGGCATGGGGATGTCTTTTCCTTGGGAAAGCAGCTCTAGGCTCATGGAGAGAAGAGCTGCACAGGTGTAGGGTGGGCAGAGATAATTGGAGCAGCCAAGTGAATTGCTAAGGTCTCCTGATAAGGAGGTAACAGGCTGGGCACTAAGGGACCCCAAGTCTTTAGAATCAGGGTACTGACTGCAGAATTCTCCACACTAGCGTGAGGAGCGCATCTCCTTCGCGGCAGCCTCCTGCCCCAATCTTCCCAGCCGCGTCCGCTGCTGGGGTCGCGTCGTGCCGTGCCGAGCCGAACAGGCAGCTCGCTCCGAGGCGGAC
>NC_041233.1:122915094-122918898 GCF_002837175.3 Physeter macrocephalus | reverse complement strand
GTTGTCGGGAGCCACCTGGCGGCCGCTTTTATATTGTCCCTTCCCTTCTGAGCTTTGGCGACCTTCGCGAGGGATGTGACTCGCCCGCCAGGCGCGGAGCAGAGTTCCGGGAGGCCGGCGACGCTGGCGGCTATCATCCCGGTGGTGCGGAGTGGTGGGCACGTCCTTCTCTCACCGGAGATTGAATGTGGAGAGAAGTGTGTTGTGGGGCCGGCGCTGAGCTCCCTCGAAGGGCTGGTGGGAGGTCTGCACAGGTCGACCAGTACTCCCTGATGCCCCTTGCCCCGCGGAGACCTCCCGTCCTGCTACCCGTGACCAGGAGACGATGTCCGTGCCCTGTGTCGCCCTCCGTGTGTCACGATCCTTCGGTGCGTCCTCGCAGGCATGGGGGGCCGGGTCCATCACGGTGCAGTCGAGGCGTTGGGGCTGCTCACCGTGGGCCACTTCAGTTTCTACGGCTTCCACGCGAGGCGGTCACGAGAGCGGATCTTGCCCCAAGACAGTGGCACGGTATGCGTGTCAAAAGACAGGACCCACCCGGCAGATTGAACCGGCGTCTACGCGGGGAGCTCCAGTCCCCACTTCTTGGTAGCTTCGTCAGCGGGGCGCTTGCGTTTCATACATGTACACCTCCCCTCAACGCGGAGTGTCGATTGCAAGCGGTGAGGGTGCTCGTGGAGGGGCGGCAGTTCCTCCTAGTCTTCGGTGGTCCTAGCTCGTATTCGTTTTTGTTTGGGAAACAGGGACGGCCCAGGGCAGCCGGTGATTGATGGGAGGAGACATGAGCCTGGCCGCGTTCCTGGGTGGGCGCGGTCGTCGGTAGCTTCTCTGAAGAAGCTCTGCAGACAGGGAACCGCCTACAGACGCGCGCGCAGAAGGGAGGACACCCCCGGGCGAGAAACGGGACCGATGGTGGCCTGGATCGAGGCCGAGTGTCAGGGACGTGGCAGTGCGCCTTCGCCGGCGTGCGATCTGGATCCTTCCTGTTGAGATTCACCCCAGTTGCACGTCATTTAGCGTCTGCAGCGACAAGGTCGACCAGATGGCCGGATTTCGGTATTGGGGCAAGAAAAAAATTCAACGAATTAATTTTTTTTTGTTGTGAGATTCTCTACAATGTGAACATTAGTGAAATGAGAAATCCTAATGTTTACAGTAAAACGACATTACTGTAATAATTACTATCATTTTCTGTTGTTTTTTCACAAAATGTTGATTTATGAAATTTAAAATATTTTTAGTACAATTTTTTGTGATACCAGTCTGCTAATAAGAAAAATGGAATTCTTTTGCAAGGGAGATGCCATTTAGCTTATTACAGATTCCTATCATCAAAATTTCAGTTGTTAATCCTGACTTATAAGTAGATTTTGCATGGTTTATATATTTCATATTTGAAAATTCTTTTCTCACACATATGTACTACCAAATACTGCAGTTCATGAGTGTGATTTTAATTGAGCATATTCATTACTTCGAAGGAATTTATAAAATTCTGTTAGATTCTTCTGCTGATATTTGCCTTTTAATATGTCATTATATTGTACATTAGTCCTTTCCAATTCTGTTTGCAGTTAATTTTAAAAACATTCATTCGAGTTTCTCTATCCACAGAGTATCTGATTGATTGAAGATGATGAAGGAGGGTTTGGGGATGCAAAATTTTCTAAATCCACCTGGAAGTCTGGGAACCTCTCCCTCCAGCCACAAAGTCCTGCCCACACTCTGCAGCAACCAATCTGGAAAACCAGACTCCAACCTCTACAGCAATAGGCCCCAAGGATCAGGACTTGATCAGTGACTCACAGCTTCGTCATTTTCAGTCCCTTCCATGTAGAACCAAATGCTGGGAAAGCCAAATATGTTCCCCTAAGTAATCACTTAGGATGCCCCTCTTCCTATCAGCTTGTCTCCAGCCTCCCACATCACAAGCTCTGGGCAGGACATGCCTTCCTTTTTTTGCCACCAGAAAGTGTCCCCACTCTTATGTGTGCCCTGAGTCTCAGCCTGATGTGAGTGGTGGTGGCAGACTCCCATGTTCTATACACAAGTTCTGAGTAAATAGTGCTTGTTCTCATTTGGGGGGTGGGTGTCTTTTTTCATATCTACAGAGCTTAGTATGGCAGGAAGCAAATAAAACTCATGAAAATTATTCCCATGTTATTTTTAAAATCACATTTATTAATCACCATTTTTTTAAGTTGAGACATAATTCACATACCATAAAATTCACCCTTTGAAAAGTGTAGAATTTAGTGATTTATAGTCTCTTCACAAAATTGTGCAACCAGCAGCACTAATACCAGAATATTTCATCACCTTAAAAAGAAACCCCATCCCCATTAGTCTCCTGTATTCCACCTATGCTCCGGCCGTTGCCACCACAAATCTGCTTTCTATCTCTACGGATATGCCTCTTCTCAATATTTCATGTGACTGGAATCATACAATATGTGCCCTTTATGTCTGGCTTCTTATACTAATATCATGCTTTTGAGGCTCATGTTTTAGAATGTATCCGTAATGTACTCCTTTGTTTGGCCTAAGAATTTTTCTTTTTAAGCCATAAGATTTTACGTACATTCACATGCCACCGGGGTTTTTGTTGTTGTTTTTTTTAATGTAAAATATATATTTTCCATTTTAACCATTTAAAGTCTACTGTTGACTAACATTAAGTACCGCTTCCCTGCCTGACCCCAATTTACCGCACTCACCTGGAGCTGCCAGTAGGCCCAGAGGACACAAGCCCAGGCATGCTGCCCTTCCTTGGAACTCCCAATGTCATCCAAACTGAGCGTGACCCCACTATTAGTTCCCCTCATTGTAGCAAAAAGAACTCCGGACACGGAGAGACTCTAGTGAGCAGGGCAGCTGCCCCCAGGTAAGTTGTTGTGCTTGGGACAAGGAAGCAGTACCCTGGGACCTGCAGTCACCCAGGGGCCCCATGAGGTACAGTGCTGGTCTCCTGGGGGCGTATTCTTCTGAGGTCCCCACCAGTCCCCTATGGAGGAGAACAAGTGAACACTTGAGGACATCTCTTGTCATTTTTTCTTCCTTCCTTCCTTCCTTTCTCTTTTTCTCGTTCTACCCGGAAGAGGTAAATCTTGACAAGAAAAAAAGAAATGACTTTCTAGACCATCCATATTTCAGGGCTGCTTCATGGACCTGTCATTACTTTCTGAATAAAAACCCTCTAAGGAAAAAAGATGTGCAACGTGTTCCATGCACGCTCTCCTGTGTGCCTGCCCTGCACAGCCCTCCATCTTCCCTTCCCTCTTCCAACACTTCACTCCCCTGTGGGGGCCTTATTCAAGGGCAAAGATTGCTGTGAGTTCCAGCATGATGTCTGCCTCACCCCCTTCATGACTGTTTTGCGGACTCAATAGCCTGTGTTCTGGCTGCTCGGGAACCCTCATCTCTCCTCTGCTCAAGGACACTGCTCATTGTTAGCAACACCCACCTGTATTTCTCACTGCTCAGGCCCTGGGAAATCGGCTGTCCTGACCTGGGACAGCTTTAAATATAAGAAATTGCTACCTTCCACCGCTGGGGTTAGAAGGCTGGGTGTGTGGTTCAAGGCTCTCTGAGTTGTTTTGCCTCCTTCCAGAATCTCCTCTCACGTCCCTAAGAAACTCTACTACCAGGATACCTCCAACTAACACCCTCCATTAGGTGCTGAGCTGTCAATATTTCTAGCCCAGAAAGACCACAGCCTGTGCTTTACAACAGGGAAAACCCTGCCCTCTACCTCCAGTCCATCCAAGTCCCCCCCGTTCCTCAGCTCGCACAGCCCACAGACTT
>NC_041233.1:122910803-122911867 GCF_002837175.3 Physeter macrocephalus | reverse complement strand
CCTCCGTGTGTCACGATCCTTCGGTGCGTCCTCGCAGGCATGGGGGGCCGGGTCCATCACGGTGCAGTCGAGGCGTTGGGGCTGCTCACCGTGGGCCACTTCAGTTTCTACGGCTTCCACGCGAGGCGGTCACGAGAGCGGATCTTGCCCCAAGACAGTGGCACGGTATGCGTGTCAAAAGACAGGACCCACCCGGCAGATTGAACCGGCGTCTACGCGGGGAGCTCCAGTCCCCACTTCTTGGTAGCTTCGTCAGCGGGGCGCTTGCGTTTCATACATGTACACCTCCCCTCAACGCGGAGTGTCGATTGCAAGCGGTGAGGGTGCTCGTGGAGGGGCGGCAGTTCCTCCTAGTCTTCGGTGGTCCTAGCTCGTATTCGTTTTTGTTTGGGAAACAGGGACGGCCCAGGGCAGCCGGTGATTGATGGGAGGAGACATGAGCCTGGCCGCGTTCCTGGGTGGGCGCGGTCGTCGGTAGCTTCTCTGAAGAAGCTCTGCAGACAGGGAACCGCCTACAGACGCGCGCGCAGAAGGGAGGACACCCCCGGGCGAGAAACGGGACCGATGGTGGCCTGGATCGAGGCCGAGTGTCAGGGACGTGGCAGTGCGCCTTCGCCGGCGTGCGATCTGGATCCTTCCTGTTGAGATTCACCCCAGTTGCACGTCATTTAGCGTCTGCAGCGACAAGGTCGACCAGATGGCCGGATTTCGGTATTGGGGCAAGAAAAAAATTCAACGAATTAATTTTTTTTTGTTGTGAGATTCTCTACAATGTGAACATTAGTGAAATGAGAAATCCTAATGTTTACAGTAAAACGACATTACTGTAATAATTACTATCATTTTCTGTTGTTTTTTCACAAAATGTTGATTTATGAAATTTAAAATATTTTTAGTACAATTTTTTGTGATACCAGTCTGCTAATAAGAAAAATGGAATTCTTTTGCAAGGGAGATGCCATTTAGCTTATTACAGATTCCTATCATCAAAATTTCAGTTGTTAATCCTGACTTATAAGTAGATTTTGCATGGTTTATATATTTCATATTTGAAAATTCTTTTC
>NC_041233.1:122906098-122910000 GCF_002837175.3 Physeter macrocephalus | reverse complement strand
TCAGTGACTCACAGCTTCGTCATTTTCAGTCCCTTCCATGTAGAACCAAATGCTGGGAAAGCCAAATATGTTCCCCTAAGTAATCACTTAGGACGCCCCTCTTCCTATCAGCTTGTCTCCAGCCTCCCACATCACAAGCTCTGGGCAGGACATGCCTTCCTTTTTTTGCCACCAGAAAGTGTCCCCACTCTTATGTGTGCCCTGAGTCTCAGCCTGATGTGAGTGGTGGTGGCAGACTCCCATGTTCTATACACAAGTTCTGAGTAAATAGTGCTTGTTTCATTTGGGGGGTGGGTGTCTTTTTTCATATCTACAGAGCTTAGTATGGCAGGAAGCAAATAAAACTCATGAAAATTTTCCCCATGTTATTTTAAAAATCACACTTATTAATCACCATTTTTTAAAGTTGAGACGTAATTCACATACCATAAAAGTCACCCTTTGAAAAGTGTAGAATTTAGTGATTTATAATCTATTCATAAAAGTGTGTAACCATCAGCACTAATACCAGAATATTTCATCACCTTAAAAAGAAACCCCATCCCCATTAGTCTCCTGTATTCCACCTATGCTCCGGCCGTTGCCACCACAAATCTGCTTTCTATCTCTACGGATATGCCTCTTCTCAATATTTCATGTGACTGGAATCATACAATATGTGCCCTTTATGTCTGGCTTCTTATACTAATATCATGCTTTTGAGGCTCATGTTTTAGAATGTATCCGTAATGTACTCCTTTGTTTGGCCTAAGAATTTTTCTTTTTAAGCCATAAGATTTTACGTACATTCACATGCCACCGGGGTTTTTGTTGTTGTTTTTTTTAATGTAAAATATATATTTTCCATTTTAACCATTTAAAGTCTACTGTTGACTAACATTAAGTACCGCTTCCCTGCCTGACCCCAATTTACCGCACTCACCTGGAGCTGCCAGTAGGCCCAGAGGACACAAGCCCAGGCATGCTGCCCTTCCTTGGAACTCCCAATGTCATCCAAACTGAGCGTGACCCCACTATTAGTTCCCCTCATTGTAGCAAAAAGAACTCCGGACACGGAGAGACTCTAGTGAGCAGGGCAGCTGCCCCCAGGTAAGTTGTTGTGCTTGGGACAAGGAAGCAGTACCCTGGGACCTGCAGTCACCCAGGGGCCCCATGAGGTACAGTGCTGGTCTCCTGGGGGCGTATTCTTCTGAGGTCCCCACCAGTCCCCTATGGAGGAGAACAAGTGAACACTTGAGGACATCTCTTGTCATTTTTTCTTCCTTCCTTCCTTCCTTTCTCTTTTTCTCGTTCTACCCGGAAGAGGTAAATCTTGACAAGAAAAAAAGAAATGACTTTCTAGACCATCCATATTTCAGGGCTGCTTCATGGACCTGTCATTACTTTCTGAATAAAAACCCTCTAAGGAAAAAAGATGTGCAACGTGTTCCATGCACGCTCTCCTGTGTGCCTGCCCTGCACAGCCCTCCATCTTCCCTTCCCTCTTCCAACACTTCACTCCCCTGTGGGGGCCTTATTCAAGGGCAAAGATTGCTGTGAGTTCCAGCATGATGTCTGCCTCACCCCCTTCATGACTGTTTTGCGGACTCAGTAGCCTGTGTTCTGGCTGCTCGGGAACCCTCATCTCTCCTCTGCTCAAGGACACTGCTCATTGTTAGCAACACCCACCTGTATTCCTCACTGTTCAGGCCCTGGGAAATCGGCTGTCCTGACCTGGGACAGCTTTAAATATCATAAATTGCTACCTTCCACCGCTGGGGTCAGAAGGCTGGGTGTGTGGTTCAAGGCTCTCTGAGTTGTTTTGCCTCCTTCTAGAATCTCCTCTCACGTCCCTAAGAAACTCTACTACCAGGATACCTCCAACCAACACCCTCCATTAGGTGCTGAGCTGTCAATATTTCTAGCCCAGAAAGACCACAGCTTGTGCTTTACAACAGGGAAAACCCTCCCCTCTACCTCCAGTCCATCCAAGTCCCCCCCGTTCCTCAGCTCGCACAGCCCACAGACTTTTTCTGAGTCTGGTAAGCAGGAGAGGTCCCATAGGTGTCAGGTCCTGAGTCTCTTCCAGCCACCATGTTCCGCCCAACCCTACATGATGAGTCCACGGTCCTCTGGGAGTGCAGGAGCGCCTCCCATGTGCATCTTCTGGCACTGTTGCTGGATTTCCTTCCTCTTTAAATCAGGGCAAGTAGCTTGGTTTCTCTGAGCCTGTCAGTGGGGAATAGTAGGAGGGGACGAGTGGACTAGAGTCCAATCCATTCTGCACCCTGTGGGCCCATGACCCTAGTGGGCAGAAGCAGAGGGTGTAATGGGACAGCGAGGCTCCTGGCCTGCTTAGTGGCTCGGCATTTAGGGTACATTCTAGTAGAAGCTGAACCTACTGGAGAATGTTTTTCAACAGACAGTTTCTGCATGTGTAGGAGCTGAATCAGTTCACCAAGCTCTCTCAAATCTAACATCCATTTATAAACACTCTTATTTCTGGCAACAGGGGAAGGGCAGACGATGTTCCAGGAAACTCCTCCCTAACCTTCTGAGAACATTATGACAGGGTCTTTGAATATGCAACAAATGTCTGCTCTGGGTAAGAAGACATTGGATGATTTGAAGGTACATTTTGGTAATGTCGAAAACTACAGTACTTCAAAATTAAATCCTATTTTATGATTTAGAATCTACTGTACTTAGAAGAAATGCTATTTTATGATTTAGAATCTACTGTACTTAGAAGACTGATAAATTGTTTAATGAAGGTGTTGGTAAAACTGAAAGCTGAGAGCTAAAGAGTTTTAGCATTACTTTCTATTTTCATAATTTTTACTTTATAGTCTAAAACTGTGGCATGCTTACCTATTTGTCCATCTATCTCTCCTCCCTCTCTCCGTAGTTTTAAGATGTTTGTCACTATTTGGTAGGTTCCAGTTCTTCTGCAACACGCACACTTCATTGTGTAGGAGAAGTGGTAACCTTTGTTCACAAGAGTGTAAGTGAGGAGGTGATGCGTGGGTGGGCTGGACCACTGCAATATGGTGAAAGAAGGACAGGCGTTGTCCAGGGGGGCTGGGCCATGGCCCCTAGGCTCCTGCTTTTATCCAGACATCTGGAGCGTCCTGATTCAGTCTTGACCCAGTAAACAGGGGGCCTAGAAAAGGTCTGTGAGCAGCCCTGGCCAGGAGTCCTTCATGTACTTCTCTACATTTACATCATGGGCATGGAGTTCTCTCAAAGATCTTCAAAGTTCTCAGTTCTTTTGATTTCTATAGTGTTCACTTTTCTTCTTGCCAAGGATGTCACTAACTAAATCAGCCTATGTATGATTAATATGAAAATATATTATTGATATATTAATAAATATTATTATATTAAAATAATAATAATATATCATATTTAACATTTTATTTACATTATATGTAAAGTAGTATTCTTTTATGATAATAAATTAAATTAATAAATATAAATAAGCTATTAATATGAATATATATTACACCTGCGAGTCAGGATTTGCCTCCTGGGTGCTCAACTCTGCCCAATGAGCCACACTGTTTGCCTGAAAAAATGAAGACTTCAGAGAAAAGTGAAATGTGAGGGGGAAGCAGGCAGAGAAGACCCAACCTGCAATCACAGTGAAGAATGAGGTGTGTTCTCAAGACCAGCTAGAACCGCACACTCTTAGTCGGGGGAGTGGATGCAAACACCGTCGCCCGCCCCGTGCTCACTGTCTGGAGTGGGGGTGGAGGAAGCCTCGTCCAGGTATTTCTTCTCCAGCTCCTCCCACCGGAGCCCCTCTCCTCCCCAGTCTCTGCTGTGACACTTGTGTTTTGCCACCTGGAGGTGAATTTACCCCTCCCCCACTGTTCTCCTCCCTCCTGTCTCTCTTTTCTTTCCCTTCCTTGAGGTTCTCA
>NC_041233.1:122901959-122906067 GCF_002837175.3 Physeter macrocephalus | reverse complement strand
GCCCACAGCCAGTCATAAGCACCTTCCCTGCAGCCAGCGAGCTGTCCTTGCCCCATCTTCCTCCTTTCAGAGCTGAGATAACTGGGTACCTGCTGTCACTGGTGACTTTCCCTGTTGTTAGTCTCCCCCCGCCAGGTGGTCGGATGTGTAAGACAGCTAAAGGCACCTCTGACTTTCCCCGGGTGTGCATGCTAGCACCGATTGGACGTCGCTAAGGCTTGCCACCTAAGCACAGGCTGTGCCTTGGTTTAAGATATAGCCCAAAAATACAATAAGAAAATAACTCCCCTGATAAGATTGGCATGACTAAATACATTCAGAACTTCATTGAACCTATTCTCATACACTCAATTTACTACAGCTTTAAAGGTTTCTAACTTCTACTCAGATTTGCAAAGATTGGTCACTGGGAAATTTATTAGCTGTCATTGTTTTCCAGATGGCAGAGTAAACAGGGACTAAAGGTAGAAACACCTGCGAAACACCTAATATGGTCAAAATTGTCCGACTACTTTTACAGTGTTATTGTTTAACCATCCAAAAAATGAGAAATGCCAGAGAAAAGTCAAATATAGATATGTTTTTGTTCAGCCAAAAAGATGACACTGAGAGGTGAGCTGAGGAGGCTGGCTTAGTGTGGGTGATGGGACCAGGTAGTTGAGACGTTTTGCAGGCAGCTGTGGCGGCAGCTCTACCACGTCCTCCACGGGGCTGGTCTCTCAGACCCCTAGACGGGCAGCTTTTCTTGGTAAACTCAGTGTAAGCATATCAGCCATTCATGAGGCACTTCTTCGGCTTCACACGTGAGCAGGACAGTTGTAGCCGCAAGGTTTACAAAATAGAGCCTCTGCAGTCAGTGGTCTGTGCTCTGTGCTCTCCTCAAGTGAGGCTGCTTCTGGTGTCTGTCACAGCACCTATACCACGTCCTAAGTGTCCAGGCTTACAGCGGTGCTGCTTGAGACTGGGCGGTGACATTTCCGTGTCTAGCATGGTCACAGCACCTATACCACGTCCTGAGTGTCCAGGCTTACAGCGGTGCTGCTTGAGACTGGGCAGTGATATTTCCGTGTCTAGGATGTAGCAGGCATTGCATGAACATTTATTGGGGACAAGGAGGCTAAACTGCACAAGCATGTACTCCTAAGCTGATTCACACAGCTTGTGACTGCAGCTGAGCTCCAGAAACCTCACTGCGTGTGGTGGGCTCTAAAGCTCTCACAGCTTGTTTCATCGGCATGTTCTTTCCCCCTGATAATATGACCTTTTTAGCTTCTCCTCCTAGAGGTTGGTATAGACCAAGTGGGAAAGACCAAAGTTGTTCCAGTCTTGTGTCAAGCTGTTAAAGCTCAACTACACTAAAAACTCATGAGACGTACTGTATCACGTGGGGGTGACTTTCAACAAGACTGGTCACAGTGCCACTTACCTCAACAAGCGTATTCACTTTTTGTATAAATGTTTTAGCCTAATAGTCTGCTCAAAAACTGCAGAATGCACATTGTGTGCCGTTTAAGCCCTTTGCTCTTGCCTGGGGCAAGATTTCTCAACCAAGGGATTAAAGACCTCTGAGCTGTATAATTTTTTCTTGTGGGAGCTGTCCTGTGAGTTCTGGGATGTTGAGCAGCACCCCTGGCCTCTACCCACTAGCATTTACTCATGCGTGACAACCCAAAATGTCTCCGGTTGTAGCCACCTGTCCTCTGGGGACGGGGGATTGGGGAAAAATTGCCCCAGCTGAAAATTATTTCTCAAGTGGCACCAGTAGATTGCAAGGAGAACCAAACCAACAACAGCAAAAACAACAACAACAAATGAGTCACCAAGACTTGACCAGTGATGAAATTATGACAAACTAAATAATAAGTTTTCATTGTGTAGTATCTTCAGGCTATTTTTGGATGCTTTTGTGCAGAGCGGACTCGAAGTCCTCCATCCCTTAGTGGTATTTGGCCCAAGGCCCCAAGATGCCTTTACCTAAAGTGTGCTTAATGTTGAGTTTGGTTAATATATTCCCCCAGATCTTCCCCTCTGTGTGTCTGCATCAACAGCGTGTATCTACTTAGATTATACAATGTGAGAAAACAGAATCCTCACTATTTCAGTCGCCTCCAGGATAACAACTCACAATGAACCGAAACTAATTTTACTGATAATAGTGAGAGTTTGCTGCCAGAATATGTAGTAAATATTAGGAAACTATTTTACAGTAATAATTCAAAATGAAGTTCAAGAAATTTAATCATCATGACTGTTTACCACCAGAATCAAGTAGTGTAGCATGTTAGTTGGAGCAGCAGGGTGAAGATGACAAGACAAGTGTCTCTAATTTCTTCCCCACCTACTCATCTCTAAAATATGGGGCAGCACTCAGGGTGCACATGGATGTGCCACCCACACCTCTGGCCCAGAAAACACTCTCTGCCCAGCTGCAGGAGTGCCATCAACAGGCAACTTCCAGCCAAGATCCCCTCAGGCAGCCTCACCCATGCATGGGTCCCTCTCAGGGCTGCCACACCCGATGGTCAAGTGCGGAGGGGCACTTACAACACCTGTGATGGCCACATATGCTTCAGAGGCCGCATGGGCTGAGCCAAGGCTTCCTCAGGGCAGGAAATCTGCTCAACTATGCCATCTGGCCAACCCCGCTCCCTCTCTGCCCTGTCACAGAGGTTGACACCTAATGTGCACCCTGCTTGCCAAAATCCATCTTAATATTCGCTTCCAGAGAAACTGACTTGTGACGGGGGGAAAGCAGTGATGAGAGGGATTTGGGAGCTAGACAGCTCGGTAGTTGGCAGTAACATGGACTCCTCCACGGGCTAGGTGGAGCACCCATAGTGTCTGAAATTGGTGACATTTCAGATGTGCAAACTCTCACAGACGACAGGGTAGTAATTCCTAGTCACCATCGAAAAAAGCAGAGGAGTTTCCCCTTAGAAAGAAAGTAGAAAAAGCTGAACCTCCCACCTAGAACCAGGATTTTCATAAAAGATATTTTCACATATTGAGGTATGGGGAATTTATCTGGCTTATACAGGAATTAAATTGAATGTTACGCATACTAAAACAGCCTGCATATCCTATCAAACATACCCTGTGCTTCTGCTTTTTTTATTTTTTATTTTTTTTGCAGTACGCGGTTCCCTCACTGCTGTGGCCTCTCCCATTGTGCAGCACAGGCTCCGGACGCACAGGCTCAGCAGCCATGGCTCACGGGCCCAGCCGATCCGAGGCATGCAGTATCCTCCCAGACGAGGGAACAAACCCGTGTCCCCAGCATCGGCAGGCAGACTCTCAACCCCTGCGCCACCAGGGAAGGCCCTGTTCTTCTGCTTTAATTATTAAAGAAAAGAGTGCATTGACCAGAAGTAACAAATGTCCATGTTAAAAATAAAGATGAAAAGCCTCCCTTCCTGGGACGCCATGCTGAGGCACCTTCAGTAATAAGCCTCACTCTCCAGGTGCCAAGGCCATGCTGACTCGCTGTGTATGGGCTGATCTGCTTTTTGTTTGTTTGTTTTGTTTTTTTATTTCTGTTTTTCTTCCCTGAAATCTTAAAGGAATGTATCCGTGACTTGTTTAATATTCTTTGTTCTGACAATATATAAAACTGTACTGAAAACCATGTTTCCCTGGGAGGTTCTCAGAGCTATTTGAGGGGTTGTCTTCCAGGCTATAGTCCACAGTTTAGCTCAAATAAGACGCTTTTCTATTCCTATTATAGATTGTTTATTGATTATTTTCATCAACAATTTATTAGTTAAAGTAGCCAGGCTCCAAGTCCCAGAGGACGTTAGTCAGCCACCCACCAGAGGTCTGCTAGTCCGTGGGAAGTTAGGGCTGTGAGAGGGACCCTAACGTGGTAGTGGAATGCAGGAGGATGCCCCTGAGTGTTGAAGCCCACACTCTTCTGACCCCTGTGAGCCTGCAGAAATGGCCAACCGTCCCTCTAGAGACCAGGTGACGCCCCTCCGTTCTGTTCTTGCAACGAGAATGAATGCTTCATCTCTTCTTCCTGCTCAACTTCCTCCATTTTAGCTACCAGCCCCGGGGAGAAATTGGTAGAAAGAAGAAAAGAAAATGTGTTCAGCTACATCCAGTGGAAAAC
>NC_041233.1:122899884-122901869 GCF_002837175.3 Physeter macrocephalus | reverse complement strand
AAACTTGCTCTTAAGCGTATGAAGAACAAGTAGAACCATTCCCAAGCATTGAAGCATGGCTTCATCCAATCGTGTCTAAGAAGGAACCAGGTAAAAGAGTGGGATGCCATGAACAGATGTATTATATGAGAGAAGGAGTGACACAATACAATGATCAAAGATCAATCCAAGAAGAAGATATAACAATTATAAATGTTTATGCACCCAACATAGGAGCACCTCAATACATGAAGTAAATGTTAACAACCATGAAAGGAGAAATCGACAGTAACACAGTAATAGTAGGGGACTGTTACACCTCACTTACACCAATGGACTGATCATCCAAACAGAAGATAAATAAGGAAACACAAGCTTTAAATGACACAATAGACCTCATAGACCTAATTAATATTGATACAAAAGGCCACCCAAAAGTGACAGAATACACTTTCTTCTCAAGTGCACACAGAACATTCTCCAGGATACATCGCATCTTGGGTCACAAATCAAGCCTCGGAAAATTTACAAAAATTGAAATCGTATTAAGGTATCTTTTCTGACCACAATGCTATGAGATTTGAATTCAATTACAAGATGTGGCATATATATACAAAGGAATATTATTCCGCCATAAAAAGAAACGACATTGAGTTATTTGTAGTGAGGTGGATGGACATAGAGTCTGTCATAGAGACTGAAGTAAGTCAGAAAGAGAAAAAAAAAATACCTTATGCTAACGCATATATGTGGAATCTAAAAAAACCAAAAAAGGTACTGATGAACCTAGTTGCAGGGCAGGCATAAAGAGGTAGACATAGAGAATGGACTTGATGACATGGGATGGGAGGACGAAGCTGGGGCGAAGTGAGCGTAGCATCGACGTATTTACACTAACGAAGGTAAAACAGTTGGCTGGTGGGAAGCAGCAGCATAACACTCGGAGATCAGCTCGATGCTTTGTGATAACCTAGAGGGGTGGGATAGGGAGGATGGGAGGGAGGCTTAAGATGGAAGGGATATGGGGATATGTGTATGCATATGGCTGATTCGCTTTGTTGTGCAACAGAAACTAACACAGTAATGTGAAGTAAGTATACTCTAATAAAGATGTATTTTTAAAAAAGATATGGCTTTAAGATTGATCACAGATTTAATTTTGCAGGTATACTGAAAAAAAACAGAGTAGTGAAATTGCACTGAGGATGACGATAGCAAACAACTTCATTTTTATTTTATCTGCACATTTCACAAGAACTCTTATCACTGTGCATCACTGCTTTTTAAAAGAGAAGCTTCTTTCATTATAGGATCCTTTTTAAAAAATAAATAAATTTATTTATTTTTAGAAAAAGAATAATTTATTGATAGAAAACTATCAGGAGTTAATGAGTTCTAATTTACTCTTGAGAGTAAAGCAAACTCTAAAAATGGTCACATTGATGAAATAATGAATACGTAATTTAGTCTGCTTCTGAAAACTTAACCTACGTCTGGAACTACATAATTTTCGGTTATTAAATACAAAAGCATTTTCATGCAACTTCCAGAGATTCTTGCATCTGCTATAACATTTCTTTCTTAAAAGTGCATTCTTGCCTAATAATAACACAAAGACAATACATTTTTTCTTATATATTTACAAATACATTTCCTTTCAAATTTATCAATAATGTGTATAGCTTATAGCACATTTCAGGAAATATCTATAAGGCAATATTGTGTTATTTAGGGTGTTTTGGATTCTCTAAAATTAAGTTAAGAGAAAATTAGGAGCCCAAAATAATGATTAAAATAGAGATCCTCTTGTACAGTATTCTTGAAAATGGTGCCCCATGGATGTTCAAATAAAATGGCAGATAAATTGATTTTTAAGGGACATGTGCAGCAGATTTTCTATTCTAATAAAAACCATTATTGATTTTCAAAAGTTTACTTTTGAACCCAAACAATTAATTTTAAAAATAGTTATTTCATGATACAGTAAACAGGAAACCTGGCTCTTA
>NC_041233.1:122899115-122899667 GCF_002837175.3 Physeter macrocephalus | reverse complement strand
TGATTCCAGAGTCATATTTTCCCGTAGGATCAGATGGATGCTATAGTCTCTCCTGTGTGTTTGTGTGTGTATGTTTTAATTATTATTTTTAGCACCAGTGGAAGTCCTACAATTTGCTATTTCCATTGAACAGTCCATCATCAACATCTTTCCAAGTCAACATCTTTCCACATATAGATCTAACTCATTTAAAAATATCAGTAACTAAAACACAAGTGTTAATATTGCAATGTGTAGACATACTAGAATTTCCTTACCTGGTCCCTCTTAATGGCTATGTTTTCTCAATGTTCTGTTTTTACATTAAGTAATTCTGATATCAGTAATCTTATTACACATGAATTTGCACAAATGTTCCTCACACAACAGTTTCTTAGCATTGGATTTTGCTTGTGGAATATGTAAAGATGAATTTGTGGTCAAGTTTATCATTCATTTCTTTCATGGTTTTTGGACTTAAAAAAATTCTTTGCAAGGACTCCGTTTTGAGACCACACAATAAAAATCATTCATACATGTTTTCTACGTGTACTTTCATGGTTTCAGTTTTAC
>NC_041233.1:122897149-122897688 GCF_002837175.3 Physeter macrocephalus | reverse complement strand
TTTCTTAAAACACACAGCCTAATCAAGGATCCGGAATTGACCATGTTTTAAATGTCAACTTTATTTTATAAAGTGCCAACTTTTCTTTGTCAACGAGTAGCAAAATTTTGGAATTATACAAAGTGTAAACCCTTATTTACATTTAATTTTTAATATCAGTTTTATTTTGCAGGGTAATTTAATTTACTGTATTAGGAAGTCAAGTCTATGAAGGTAAGGACATAGTATTATTTACCTTTCAATCCTCATAACAGTTCAAATTCTGAAATATTGGAAGTTCTCAGAAAATTGTTGTTAATAAATGAAAATTTGATTAAGGACTGAATAAGGTGATTTAGATGAACTTTCTCCTGAATGACACATTTATGTGGTTGATTCCAGAGTCATATTTTCCCGTAGGATCAAATGGATGCTATAGTCTCTCCTGTGTGTTTGTGTGTGTATGTTTTAATTATTATTTTTAGCACCAGTGGAAGTCCTACAACTTGCTTTTTCCATTGAACAGTCCATCATCAACATCTTTCCAAGTCAACATCTTT
>NC_041233.1:122895134-122896673 GCF_002837175.3 Physeter macrocephalus | reverse complement strand
TGTGTAGACATACTAGAATTTCCTTACCTGGTCCCTCTTAATGGCTATGTTTTCTCAATGTTCTGTTTTTACATTAAGTAATTCTGATATCAGTAATCTTATTACACATGAATTTGCACAAATGTTCCTCACACAACAGTTTCTTAGCATTGGATTTTGCTTGTGGAATATGTAAAGATGAATTTGTGGTCAAGTTTATCATTCATTTCTTTCATGGTTTTTGGACTTAAAAAAATTCTTTGCAAGGACTCCGTTTTGAGACCACACAATAAAAATCATTCATACATGTTTTCTACGTGTACTTTCATGGTTTCAGTTTTACCAGTCCACGCATCCCATGTCCCCGCAAAATCCATAAGTGCTCCCAGGAGCAGGGACACACCCGAGCGCTCTGAGCCGCTAGTGAGCCCGTCCCGCCGGCATCGCGTGGGGAGCGCTTCTCCGCGGCAGCCTCCCGGCGGCCTCTTCCCAGTCCCCCGGCCTCTTTCTGTTGCGGGGTCGCTTCCCGCGGTGCCGATCCAGGAGCTAGGTCCGAGGCGGACGCCCCGGGGCGAAATCGGGCGTTTGGTTGGCCCGCGCTGTACTCTCGCCGGCCGGCAATCCCGTCGCTTGCCGGGCCCCAAGTGGCGACAGCTTTGAGACCGTCCCTTCCATCCGGAGCTTCAGTGACCTTCCCGAGGGCTGAGATTCAGCGTCCGGGCGGGAGGCAGAGTTCCGGGAGGCCGGCGAGGCTGGCGGCCATTGTTCCGGTGGTGCCGGGGCGTGGGCGGTTCATGTTGCCGCCGGAGATTGGCTGAGCAGGTCTGTAGCTTCTGAGGCTGGCGCTGAACTCTGCGCAGGGTTGGGCATACTGGATGGGTCGACCAGCACGCCGTGGTGTCCCTCGGGTCGCGGGAACGACCCGGGCTGTTGCGTGTGAAAAGGAGAGGTGTCCGTGCCCGGCGTCGTCCTCCGTTTGTCACGGTGGTCGTACTTTCTCATATTTTCCAGCTCGCCTGGAGGTTGGGAACAACACGGTTGTATGCAGACATCGCCCAGTTTTCACCGGTCCCCACTGTGGATCCCGATCGCCCTAACCCCCAAATATTTACGTTTCTCCCCGTAGTGGGGATCGACCCGTGTGGCCGAAACAAGGAGACCATGAGACGGCAACCCCGGGCCTCCCCGTCCTCCTTTCCACGGAGTCGTGACGCCCCCTTCCAGAGGCCGCCCGGCGGTGCGTCCTCGCCACCTTGGGGCCCCGGTCCGGCCCAGTGCCGTCGCGCCGGTGGTGCTGCTCCCCAGAGGCCACTTGCATTTCTCCAGGTTCCACGCGAAGCGGCCACGGGGCTCCGCACACCAGATTTCCCGCAGGTCGAGCTGTGTCTACGCAGAGAGCGCCCGGCATCCCCTCTTCTATTTGCCCCGTGTCGAGAAATGGGACGGATGGTGGACTGGGTCGAGCCGGAGTGTCAAGGTGGCGGCGGTGCGCTTTCGTTTGTGTAAGACACGGGTCCGTTTGGGTGAGGTTCGCACCAGTGACGCTTCATCAGGTGGCTA
>NC_041233.1:122893147-122894634 GCF_002837175.3 Physeter macrocephalus | reverse complement strand
AGCACAAGGAACAGGATATTCAATATCCTGAGATAATCCATAATGGAAAAGAATATAAAAGACGTATATATGTGTATAACGGAGACACACTGCTATACGGCAAAAATTAATACAACATTGTAACTCAACTATATTTCAATTAAAAAAAAGTATCAGTTGATGTGAACAACACTAAAGGCCAAATGATATTCAGAGTCATATACAGAGCATTCTATCCAACATACGCTGAATACACAGTCTTCTCAAATGCAGAAAAAATATTTTCTAGAAAAGACCACATGATAGACCACATATCAAATCTTAGTAAACTCAGGAAGACTTAAATTATACCAAGTATATTGTCTGACCATATTATTAAACTAGAAATCAATAACAGGAGGAAAACTGGAGCAATAATGAATACAAAAAAATGACCAACACTCTCCTGACCAACTAATTTATCAAAGAATAAATTTAAGAATAAATAGGACAGTATTTTGAGACAAACTGAAATGGAAACACAGTATACTAAAAGCTATGGGATGCAGCAATAGGAATGTTAATAGGGAGGTTTATTGTGACAAATATCTTACAAATTAAGAAAGATCTCAGATAAAAAACCGAACTCTTCTCTTCAAAGACCTCGGAAAAGACCAAACTGAGCCCAAAATTAGCAGAAGGAAAAACATTATAAAGATTACAGCAGAAATCAATGTGATAGAGAAGAGGAAAACAACAGAAAAGATTAGCGATCCTAAGAGTTTGTTCATTAAAAGATAAAATTTCAAACCTTTAGATAGACTAACCAAGAAAAAGGAGAGAAGACCAAAATCGCCAAAATTATAAATAAAAGAGAAGATTTTACATCTCTACTACACAGATAAGAAGGATAACATGTTACTTTGAACAACTACATGCTAACAAACTGGGCAACCCAGATAATTGGAAAAATTCTTAGAAACATACAACTTACCAAAAGTGAATTTGGAATAAAGAGAAAATCTAAATGAAGCAATTAGTAGTATGGAAATTAAATCAGTAATCAAAACTCTTCAAATGGAGAAAAACTCAAGATCAAATGGCTTCACTGGTAAATTTTAACAAATATTTAATCCGTTAATGTCAATCCTCAAAGTCTTCAAAAAAGAAAGAGAAAAAAATGGATGAGGAGGGAAAACTCCCAAACTCATTTTACAAGGCCAGCATTACTTTGATATTATAATCTGAAATGGACACTGCCAGTTACAGGCCAATAACACTGATGAATATAGGTTTCAAAATTCTGAATAAATACTAGCAAATCAAATAAATGTGATGCATCATATTAATAGAACAAAGGAAAAATATAATATCAATAGGCACAGAAAAAGCATTTAATAAATTAGGTATAAAATGAATGTAACTCAACATAATAAAGGTCAAATATCGGGGCTTCCTTAGTGGAACAGTGGTTAAGAATCTGCCAGCCAATGCAGGGGACATGGGTTCAAGTCCTGGTCCGGGAAGAT
>NC_041233.1:122887986-122890144 GCF_002837175.3 Physeter macrocephalus | reverse complement strand
ATGTGAAATAATTAAAGAACCTTCCATGATAAAAAAATACTCAACAAATTGCTATACGTAGAATGTACCACAACACAATAAAGGTTATATTGAACAAATTCACAGCAGACATCATACTCAATGGTGAAAGTTTGAACGTTTTTCTGCTAAAAATATAAACAAAATAAGTTTGTGCACTCTCACCACTCCTTTTCAGCATAATACTGGAATTCATAGCCAGAACAATTAGACAAGAAAAATAAATAAAAGAAATCCAAATTGAAAAGGATGAAGTAAAGCTATTTCTGTTTGCATTTAGTATAATCTTATATAGAGAAAATCACAAAGATTCCACAAAAAAATGTATTACAATTTATAGACAAATTCAGTCAAGTTGCAAGATACAAAATCAACATGTGAAGAGCAATTGTATTCTATATATTAACAACAATGTGAAAAACAAATGTAAAAGGCAATCATATTTAAAATGGCATCAGAAATAACTAAAACATTTAGGAATAAATTAAACCAAGCAGGTAAAATACCCACACACTGAAAATGACGAAACACTGATGAAAAAACTGAAGACACAAATAAATTTTAAAAGTTTCCATCGTTATGAACCAGAAGAATATTGTAAAAATATCTATACTACTCAAAGCTGTCTATAAATTCAGTGCAATCCCTATCAATATTCCGTTGATTTTTACACAGAAAGAGAAAAGAACCCTAAAATTTGCATGGAACCACAAAACACCACGAATAGCCAAATCAACCTGGTCAAAGAAGAACTAACCTAGGGGCATCACAATTCCTAATTTCAAACTTTCTTACAAAGCTATAGTAATCAAAACACTAGATTCTGGCAAAAAATAGAGACCTAGTCCAATGAAACAGAATCAAGAGCACAGGAATAAAACCAGTCATTTACTGTTAACAAATATTTGTCAAGGGAGGCAAGGAGAGGCAGTAGGGGAAATACAGCCTCGTCAATAAATGGTTCTGGAAAAAAACTGGATAACAACCTACAGAAGAATACAATTGGACCCCTTTCTTGTACCACTCACAAAAGTTAATTCAAAGTGGACTGAAGGCTTAAATATAAGACCTAAAGCTGTAAAACTACTTGAAGAAAACATAAAGAACAAATTCCTCAATATAGTTTTGGCAAATATTTTTCGGATATAACACCAAATGTGGAAGCCACAAAAGCAAAGAAAAGTGGAACTACAACAAACAAACAAACTGTTCATTTTGCTAAGCAAAATGAACAATCAGCAAACTAAAAAGCAACTATAGAAAAGGAGAACATACGTGCAAACCTTTGTTTTTGATAAGGGGTTAATATTCAAAATATATAAGTAAAATAAAAATAATAGCAGTCGAAACTTTAATAAAAAATGGGCTAAAGGACTTCAAAAGATATTTTTCCCCAAAAAAGACATACAGATGGCCAACAGGTACATGAACAGATGCTCAACATCACTAATCATCACAGAAATTGAAATCAAAACCACAATGATACATCAGCTCACACCTGTTAGAATGGCTATTATAAAAATGAGAAGAAAAAACAAATGTTTCTGAAAATGTAAACAATTTTTTTTGATAAGGGGTTAATATTCAAAATATATAAGTAAAATAAAATAATAGCAGTCGAAAATTTAGTAAAAAATGGGCTAAAGGACTTGAAAAGACATTTTTCCCCAAAAAAGACATACAGATGACCAACAGGTACTTGAACAGATGCTCAACATCATTAATCATCACAGAAATGGAAATCAAAACCACAATGATACATCAGCTCACACCTGTTAGAATGCCTATTATAAAAATGAGAAGAAAAAACAAATGTTTCTGAAAATGTGCACAGAAGGCAACTTGTGTGCATTTTTGGTGGAAAGGTGAACTGGTACAGTCTAATGAATATAAAAGAAATAAATTGGACCCCTATCTCACACTACTCACAAAAATTAACTCAAAAGAGATTAAAGACTCCAATGTATGAGTTGAAACCATGAAACACCTAAAAAAATCCTGGGGGAAAATCTCCTTGACCTTGGTCTTGGGAATAGTGATTTTTTGGTTATGACCCCAAAGGACAGGCAACAAAGGAAAAGCGAAATTAAACAAGTGGGACTAAGTCAACCTAAAAAACCTTCTGCACAGAAAAAAAAAA
>NC_041233.1:122880674-122886743 GCF_002837175.3 Physeter macrocephalus | reverse complement strand
AGAAGAAGCTACTTAAAACTGGTTTGGGTAAAAATTTTGGGATATGATCCCCAAAGCATAAGCCAGAAATGTAGAAACCAACAGATGGAATTATATCAAACTAAAAAGCTTTATATATATATATAAATATAAAGTCTACATACAGAGTAGGAGAGAATATCTACAAATCATTTGTTGCATCAAAGAGTATAAATTTTCAGTTTTAAGATGAGTAAGTTCTGGGAACTTTAATGTTCAGTTTGGTGACTATAGCTAACAATGCTGTAGTGTATATTTGAAAGTTGCTAAGAGTGTAGATCTCAAAAATTTTACCACAAAAAAAGTTAAAGATGTGAGTTTATGGAAGAATCCTTATAGTGGTAATCATTTCACACTATATATCTGTATCAAATCACCACACTTTACATCTTAAACTTACACAGTGCTGTATGTGAGTTATGTCTCAATATGTTTGGAGAAAAAAAAAAAAACGAATTTCAAGATGGATAAAAGAGCATGAAACCAAGCATGGGCGTTTCTGAATGAAGAACCTTGTGTCATATCCATGTAGCTGGCCCCAGTTGTAACTGCAAAACCACAACGAAAATCTGATCACTGGTCCCCATCACCAGGGCTAACAACCTGCGTGAGCTCCCACCTTGGTTACTACAGCAGTCTCCTAATTGGCGCCCCAATTCTGCTTTTGCCTCCTCAGTCAGTTTGTAGGACAGGAACCAGAGGAAGTCAGATGATAGCCCTCCTCTGCTTAAAACCATTCACCCAGAGTACAAACCAATGTCTTTTAAAAGTCCGACAATCTGTTGACAACCCCAAGGGTTCTATCCCTTGCTCCCTTAACATCAACCACTCAGCATTCCCAACTTTCCTCAAACAAGCCAGCCATGTAAAACTAGATACATAAATATGGGAGTGTAGGAATCGCTCAGGCGTAATCCCAAATAATAGATACAGATGTTTAACAATCAGAAAGGCAGAGCATAGCTTCCCAACTCCTTAAATGTGTCCTGCACGCAGTGACATCCTTCCACAAGGTACACACTCAATGGACGTGGGAAAAGTTTGATGTTACAGTGAGGAACTTGACAAACCCCACTTCAGCCAGGTGATCAAGGGCCACATCAACAGTAATAAGTCATCTGCAGAGCATGTGCCCTTGATATGAAGTGTGAATTCTACTTGTTCTTCTCCAGAATCACATAACCCCAGGCTAATCACGAGGGAGACAACGGGTTAAATCCAAATTGGAGACTGTCAAGGTGATCAAAAACAAGAAATGTCTCAGAAACTCTAACAACTAACAGTGTCCTAAAGAGAAATGGCAGCTAAATGGAAAGAGGGTGAGATATCCTGAATGCAATCCTAGAAGAGAAAAGGTAAGACTAAGAAAATTTGAAAAAAGAGTGGGTTGTAGTTAATAATCAGGTGTCAACACTAGTTCATTAACTGTAAAAATCTACTCTAATGACATGAAAGTGTAATAAGATAGGAAACTGAGTCTGGGCTACTTGTGAAACCCTGCACTATTCTTGCAAATTTTCTATGAATCTAAAACAATTTTAAAATGAAATTGTATTAAACAAAATTTTTATTTTTTTCTAACACATTATTTGTAAATTGTCCTACCAGTAATTAATATTAATTTCCCTGTCACCTAGTTGTACTGTTTCATTTTGTTAAATAGGATTTATAACAGAGAGAAGTAAATACCCCAGGATAGTAGAAAATTTCCAATAACACCAATTTTACATATTTTATGTTAAATTATTAACGCACATGAGTATCATTATTTATTATATATTATGTTATTTGGGGCTTTTTTTTCTTTTCTTTTTGCTGTTGGCATTTTACTGGTTTGGCTGTGTCCTGGGTCACTTTCTAAGAAGTCACTCACCAGAGAAGTCTGTCAGGACTCAGAAGCGAATCTAAATGTCACTTCATGGCTGAACATATTTAAACAGCCCATTTATAAAATAAAAATAAAATAACTAATAATTCATTGTGACTGGCTCATTTATTCCAAGAATCCTTTTTAAAAATTGTGTTTCCATGCTTACATTTTATACTAATGGAACAAAATCAAATTATCTGCCAACTCAAATATCACATGACAGTAATGAGAACAGAGTTGTGACCATAAAAATTTAATGTTTCATCCTGATATTTTCTAATCAGAAGTTTTTTAAAAAATATTCAAACTCAGTTCCTAGGGGATATCTGAAAGTGACAAAATCAGAAACCCCAAATGGCAGACAGACTTGCAAGTGATTTTAGATGTTGCCCTATAATGTGCCAGAAATAAATTACCTCTTAGAAGATTCCATAAAATTACTTGATGCTCAAACCCTGGAATGCTTCCCAATTTTATCAGACTTACATGTTATTATAATGTCTATATCCATTTAGCTAATGTTGTAGGTAAAGATGAAAAGTGATCTGTTCTTATGTGTTTAATACAGTTTTAAAAAGTATATAATGTTCCTAAGCAATCAGGTTAGATCTGGAATACAAATGAAAATATGAAATGAAAGTACTTTTCCTTGCTTTGTATAAGAGCATTAGCCCATCATATACATATATGTCAGATGACAATGCACCTTCATGTTAAAAACAATGCCATCACTGCAAAAAAAAAAGCTTTATTGATTGTATTGAAGTACAAGGAAAAAATAGATGTTATACACCTCAGGTAATTATGAGTATATTGGAAGAAGATAATGTTGACATAAAAATGCTTATGGTCACAGATATTATACAGGTGCAACCGTGGTAGGTGTATGAAGACGTAGAAGCCATGTTCCTCCACTGAACATGATGATGCCAAATTTGTGACCTGATCCTTTCTTAACCTTAATGGACAAAATTTCTGCTCCCACAATTTAAAATATGACGTTTAAAATACTGTATAATGAGAGGATGTGATATTTTAATGTCTGTTCTAAGTAGTACTTTAAACACACATAAGACTATCCAATTGTCAGTCAGAAAGTTCAGATGCAATCAGCTATCATTCCATGCAAATGAATGGCATGTAGCAAATATTCATATATGTGTGCACCTATGGAAAACATGTTAGCATATATGAATAAAATCAACTATATTATATTAATATTTAATGTAAAATCATATGAGCAAATGCACTGTGGTGAAATCAGAAGCATCTAGGTATAAATACATTACAAATTTTTATGCAGTTGTCACAAGGGGATAATATTGTGACCAAAGAGGAAATTGTAAAGAAAGTTGTCCAAGAAAAAATCTTGACTACAGGAGAAAACGCATGCTTATTATAAGGCCTCTCCCCTTGTTTACAACCAATGTCAGAAAGTAAGCTTGAACTAGGTTAGGAGAGTAAAAACTTTAACAAGACATAGGAATACTCTTTCTTCTGTAGAAAATAAACCAAAAGGAAAAGTAAATGAATAAGCTATGAAGATTCTACAGATAGATATATCAATTCTTATGGGAAAAAGGTTTAAAATAAAAAATAAGGAGATTATACATAACCTAATTTCACATTTTAGATGGAGATATACAATATTAAGCTAAAAACCTTCATATTCTGTATTAGGAGAAAATTTATTTGCTATGAATGTATTTAATTTACAAAAAGCAGCCCCTGTCTTACCTTTTAAGTATGCTGTTGAAGTTTTAAGTTTTAAAATAGTTCATCTTAAATGGTCTTATGAAGTATGCAATGGTTGGTATTTTAATAATCGTCACTGTGCCTGGAACTGCTCAAAGTGATTCACAATTTTAAAAATTACATTCTTATATCAATTTGGTATTGACCTGAATATTATGATTTTTAATAATACTAGTCACATTCCAACATTGCAGAAGATTTTTCAATTAGCTTATGTGTATAAATATTTAAATGTGTTACTGTTTTATGAGAAAATTTCAAACACAGCCATATTTTGACTTGAAAATGAGAAAAAAACTAAGAAGTACATTTTAAATATTGCTGACTGTGGGCCTTCCCCGGTGATGCAGTGGTTAAGAATACACACGCCAATGCAGAGGACACACGTTCGAACCCTGGTCCGGGAAGATCCCAGATGCCGCGGAACAACTAAGTCCGTGAGCCACAACTACGCTCCAAAGAGGCAGGGGGAAAGTCAGTATATATGTGATTTTGGTGAACGGGGAGTACACGCAATCGAGCACATATATTTTTGGCAGAAGGTTTCTGCTCGTCTCATGCAGACCTAGAGCCCGTGCTCTGCAAGAGGAGAAGCCACTGCAATGAGAAGACCGCTCACCACAACAAGGAGTAGCCCCCGCTCGCCACAACTATAGAAAGCCCATGCAAAAACGAAGACCAAATGAAGCCAAAAATAAAATAAATAAATTTAAAGAAGAATGATTTGTAAAAAAAATAATAATAAGTATTGCTGAGGTAAAAAAAATGCACAACATGAGAGTTGTGAGTTAAGTTTTATTTGGGGGCAAAATAAAGACTATATCCTGGGAGACAGAATCTCAGATAGCTCCAAGAAACTGCTCCAAAGAGGCAGGGGGAAGGTCAGTATATATGTGCTTTTGGTGAACGGGGAGTACACGCAATCGAGCACATATATTTTTGGCAGAAGGTTTGTGCTCGTTTCATGCAGGCTACAGCTAGTCACGAGGAGCAGACGTCACCATGAAGGATTTCATTGTTTCTCTAGACACGAGGAGATACAAGAACTGGACTCATAAAATCAGCTCCTGCAAGTATCTAACTCTCTGAATAGCTGTCCTGCCAGCTTCCCCCGAGCACAGAGCGCCTCATTTCTGCTCTCCAACCTGAACTCCTTTCGGGGGATGTTGCAGGTCAGAGTCTGCAGCAGCTGCACCAGCACCTGATTTAATCCTTGGCGAGGTAGATGGCAAGTGCCGATCCATAGCTGACAATACGCTCCAAATAATTTTATTCCTGTAAGACAGGAAAGTAAAAGTACAATAAATTCTGATTCTGACATGTTTAAACCATAAAACTTAACATATTGTGATTTACTACACATTTTTTTTTACTTTTTCAATATTTTTTTAACTACATCCACGTTACCTGCGCATCATGCGTGTATAGTCTGTTAGTTAAGGTCTTTGAAGAAAGGGATAAGTGGATAATTCCGTACGGTTGAGGACAAAGGGGCGGAAACATTTCTCTTGGCCACTAAAGAAAAGGGACATTTTGACAACCTTTGGGGGCGTCTGAGGAAAGGCAGCAGAGTCTGTCCGCGACAGTGAACTCTCCCCGTTGCCCGCGCCCCCGCTCCTTCCCCGCGGCCCGAGGGTCCGGGGCGCGGCCGCGCCGCCGGCGGGGACACGCGCTTCCCGCTCTCCGCCCCGCCTGGGGCTCCTCCCGCCAACCGCACCGCGTCCGGAACAGACGTCCCGCCGGGAACAGCCTGCACGCCCCCGGTCCCTCGGAGACCGGATCCGAGGGACAGCAAGCGACATCGAACGTTACCTGAGAAGGTGGGCATACACCGTGCGGGGTGGCGGGAAAGGAAGGCGCGGAGCCGCGAGGAGCGGGCACAGCCCCTTTTCACCGGCCGGGGCGCGGGCGGGGAACGTCTTCCTCCCGCAGACCAGCCAGCCCCACGCGCGGGCTCGCAGCCGCCATGGCGCCTCCCCTCCCTCCTCAGGGAAGACCGCCCATCCAGTGCGGGTGCGCTCGCGCATGCGCCCCATCGCCTGTGACATAGTGGCTTCGTGGCCCCCCTGCAGGCCCTTGCGGGCAGTGCAGGATGCTCAGGACTCACTGGAGAACATGTGCCCCCTCCCAGCCAGGATGCTAATTTACTCAAAATCTTAGTGCCCCAGCCTCTCTGCTGATGGCACTGGTGATGCTCTGACCCAGCCATGCCTGCTCTCTTGCCTGGGATGTGCCCCACTCTTTGGAGCCATGTCATCTGGCTTTTAGGTCATCCAAAAAAATAATAACCTCTATTCTATGCCACAATGTCAGTATCCACTGCAGGTCCATAGAAAAGAGCCACCAATTACCACCATCAGTTTCTCCACTGGATCTTCAACCTGTTAGACACAGAGGACAGCTGCTCTGCTTGGAATAAAATTCTC
>NC_041233.1:122875248-122880396 GCF_002837175.3 Physeter macrocephalus | reverse complement strand
GTAATGTAAAATACGTTAAATATAAAATATCAGAAAACAAAATGATAAAGTATTTAAGATACACGTTTCTAATATGAAAAATTATTTACAAAATTCATAATCAGTTTCTTCAATAAACAAACTCATGAATTACATTTTAAAACTTATCCTTTCCGAATTTCAAGTGGGATTTGCTCTTTTCAGACTTCGGAATGTAATTTTTCTTGAAAAAAATTCTTCAGAACATACCTTTGTTACAGACTTTAAACTAGTTACCCGCTTAACAGATATATATGAAAATATCAGTTGTTTGAACCTTTCATAAAGTTACACTCCCATCATATAAGAGCTCAACAAAGGCTTTGAAAGAGCCAATGATTCTGCGTGTTGATTTTCTTCCAATGAGAGATTCAGGGACCCAGCAACCTTCCCTTTGTGGATTTTCCGTCGTCAACATGTGCTTTCAACTACGGGTATGTTCCTTGGGTTTATTCCACTCAGTTGTAAAGGGAAAATGTATGGCACATGATGGAGCGTATTTTGAGGGCCTAAGCCTCTTCAGAGCAAATATCACTTCCACCCCCAATTTACTTGCTGGGAACCACTTCACTGGGAATGATCTTCTTCCCTAGGGCTCCAGAGGATATGGGCCTTTTAGCGGCTTCAGGTGGGGGCATCAGAAAGAGCTCACCTTTGAGAAGAGCCCTTCTTCCTGTGTTCATGCTGGTGCAGGGAGGTGGGGTACAGGTGCCCTAACTGTCTCTTGCTTGTGCTAGGACATCGACAGGTGTCCTGGCCACTCCTGCTACATGTCCGCCTGCATCTGCCCATGTTAGGAGGCCTATGCACCTGTGTCTGCCTGAGCTCACTCATGCCAACAACCCATCTACTCTTGCTGGAGCCTGAGAAACAATCTGGCTGTGCACGTGCCTATGCATCTCTGCAACGAAGCCCTCTTACATAATTTAAAATCTGAAGCCCAGAAAGAGGCCGGGATTTGCCTAGGACACCATATGTGAGCAGAGGTCAGAGGAAAAGTGAAGGAATCCAGCTCCCTAAGCCAGGCCTCAGTCCCTCCCATCATGGTTTATTTTTTATTTTTTATTTTTTTATTATTTGCTGTACGCGGGCCTCTCACTGTAGTGGCCACTCCCTTTGCATAGCACAGGCTCCGGACGCGCAACCTCGGTGGCCATAGCTCACGGTCCTAGCCACTCCACGGCATGTGGAATCTTCCCAGACGGGGGCAAGAACCCGAGTCCCCTGCATCGGCAGGCGGGTTCTCAACCACTGTGCCACCAGGTAAACCCCATATTTGGTTTTGAAATAAGATCCCCGAAGATCCCGCTGAACTCCTGCTAAACTGGCACATTTTGGGCCATTACTCTCTCCGCATTTCCATGTACACACAAGTATGTACAAACAGAAATAGGATTCACAGCTGGGGATGATGTGAGGGTGGTTAAGGAAGAGAAAACACAATGTAAGTGCTGAGGAGAGTAGGAAAAGGTTGGAGAGAGCTCTGCCGTGGAGCAGGGGCGTCCAAGCCCTGACAGTGTGTCCAGAGGTCCAAAGCGTGAGGGGGATTCTCCAAGTTTCCATAGTCCTGCCTGGGCGTGGGCCATCTCCCTAGTGTTCTCCAGGGGACAGGGCCTGGGGTCTTACTGTCCACCATTCTGATCTTCTAGAACTCGGCTGAGCACACACTCCATTCCGCAGTGTAGACAGTGCTGCAGGGGAGAAGGACTTTTTTCTCTACAAACTGTGTGCCTGCCGTGGCGGATTGCAATTGTTCTGCATGCTTGGAAAGTCTGTTGAGAACCCTGGTTCTCCACCACTGACCACTGTGTTCTGAGAGGTTGGCAAAATGCTTTCAAGTTCACGGAGGTTCCTCAGAGGAGGGATGAGCTGGGGAAACGAGACCTTGTGAGCAGAGGGGGCAGAACCTGAGACGCAGAGCCAGGGTTCTAGAAAGAAGAGCAGTCATAGTTTGGGCATCGGGGTCATTTGGATGTGGGGATATCATTGTTTTGGCTGAGATCATCCCTCACGAGTAAAGAGACACCACAGTGATGGACAAAAATGTGGGGAAAAGGAAGTTTCTGAGGCCCCTCTCACTGCACTGCCCTGGAGCCTCTGTGTTCTACTCTATGCCCCTGTGACCCTGAAGACCCTCTGTGTTGAGGACAGCCCAAAAAAGGTACCACTTTTTGGAGGGTGTGCAGGCCGGGGCCACACTTGTAGTGCTGGCCACCTAGGCGCAGAGAGGCTTTTGCATCACTGATGCCCACTGAGGGTCACATAAAGGACTCTGTGGTCCCCCCTGCTTCACAAACAACTTTAAACTCTTGTGAGTAGCATTCACCTCCATAGTCCAGCTGGTTAACAGGGAGGAGGGCGCCAAGATAGTCACATATATTCCTTCAGCAATTCCTTCAGCCATTCATTCCCATATATTCCTCCAAGCACTCCTTCTCTGCCAGGTGCCCATGTGTGGGGCCCAAAATGACCAAGAGTTCCCTAGTTTCCAGGAGCTCACAGCCTGGAGCAGAGATGGCCAAAAGTACAAGAGCAAGACATATGAAAGAAAATAACAAGTGCTAGACTGGAAATAAAGACTGTGCTCTGAAGGAGGTTTGGGGAGCCCCTGGGTAGGAGGGTCTCAGTGGCCTCATTGAGTGACAGTTACTGGGACCAGAATGACAACAGCAAGCCAGCCCTACACACATCTGGGAGCAGCGTGTCGGGGAGAAGTCACCCTACTGCAGACACCTGTAGGCAGAAGTGAGTGGGCCAGAGAAGCTGGAAAGTGATGAGTAGGACTGGAAAAAAACCTGCGAGGTTTAGGGGGAGTCAGGAAGTCAGGGCCATATCCTGGGGTCTGGTAGACTCTTAGGTATCTGCTTCTTTCTAACAACATTTACCCCAAACCTTGCATCTTAAAATTACATGCATTTAATAGCTCGCAATTTTTGGGGGTAAGAAATACGGGCAGAGCTTAATGGATTCCTCTGTCTCAAGGTGTCTCACAGGCTGGGACCGCAACCTCAACTGACACTCAAGTGACAGAGGATTTGGTCCCAAATTTACTCACAGGTTTCAGGATGCATGTTGGATTTGGAGTTTGAGTTCCTTTCTGTGTGTTGACTTGGGCAATGCCTCGATTCTCTCCTTTGTTGGGCTCTTTATATGACAGCTGAAAACATCTGTGCTTGATTCCTCAATTCAGGGATAAGAGAGAGAGAAGTGGAAAATTAGAGAGGGAATAAAAGGAAGGTGAGCGATTTTTGAAATTAAAGCATACACATGACACTCCATCACTTTGGCTAAAATCTGCTGATTGGGGTATTTGCTAACTACTTAGTAGTTACACAGGGGTATGTAGAGCAAAGGTGGGGTCCCTGGGAGCCATGTGGAGGCTGCCCACCACACAGGCAGATTTGAGTCACTTGGGTCGCATTCAAATTATAACAGGAAACAATTGAACAGTTTTACTCCAAAGAGTGACAATGTGTGAATTTCCATTCATTTCAACCCCCTCATGCTGCTGACCTTAAAATGAGGCCAAGAGGGGAAGTGACAGTTCCGATATCACCTTACTGAAACTCAGACCTCTTTTGAGTTATTTTATGCTGTGTCCAACCCCTCCTTGTAATTTTTCAGTCTCTCTTTTGTGCCTTAGACACACGTGGCACCAGCCACAGCTGTTATAGATGTTATATCAATGCACATGGTGACGCTCCTGGTATGGACATTCTAACCAATCTCCACTGGGCAGGGTGGAAGACTGAGGAACAGCTGAGAGGAGCAGGGTGTTTTCCAGGACACAGACCTGGTGAGGAAAGGGCCTGATTTCAGCTCTGTCTCCTGAAAGTTAGGACCATAGTTACATTTCCGGACAGCTCTGGCCAGGGCTGTGTCATCTCATCGTGAACAAAAAAGAGGATGACATGGGGTGGGGGGCGGCGAGGAGGAGCAGTTAACAGCCTAGAAGCGGATTTGGGTAGATTTGATTGAAGGGAGGATCCCAGGTAATAAAATCTTGAATAAGTGACCTCACTTCCTTGGTGAGAGGTCCCAACAGAACTTAAACACTGGCAACGAGGCACCTACATTACAGGGAGAGCCCCCCAACAGCTCACTCGACGGGAGACTCTCAGGAGAACAATCTATTCTCCTGTTGTGCCCCACTTTTCAGAGGCTCTGGGCTGAGGGACTTTTCTATCGCTGTGGAGATTGCTCAGCCCTCATCACCGATATTTCTGGCCATTTGGCAGGAGGCACTGAAAGGTAACAGAGGGCAGCCCAGTGCAGACCAGCCCCATACCGCAGCCCAGCATTGTTTGTGTGTGAGAGGGGCGGCGAGGGCAGGGGATGAAGGGTACATCCTTCCAGAGCAGGAGCGGATTGTCAAGTGTCGGCAGCCTGGGAGGTCTGTCATGCCCACACCCCAGGTCGTGGCAGGCAGGATGAGAGGTGAGTGCTCGAGACCAAGATCATCTGCACACCTGTTAAGCCTGAGAACTAGAGCTTTCATCTGCTTTCCCCCCTGGCTGGGGGACTTGACAGATGCCTCTCTATACCTGAACTGAGGAACAGAAATTCTAATGGGAACTCTCCCTGTGGCAACGTTCAGGTAGGCTCCTGATCACTCCTGGCCCAGCTACCAGACAGTGTCTTTGCAGAGCTCCACTCGGAAATCTTTGAGGAGTTTGTCAATGGGTTCAACTCTTCCATCCTTCTAGGCAAGGGGCAGTCCGCCAACAACATAAAATTCTGGTCTGAAGTGAGAATAGGTGCAGAGGAGTCTCAAATTCCAAGACTTACAGGTGATCAGGGTTGGCCTAGAACCCAAACATGAATCTGGCAAGTCCCTGGGGTCTTCTGAGGAATGTGGTTTTCCAGGGCCTTCTACTCCACATCAAGAGCAGGCCAAGTCTCAGGCAGCTTACAGAGAATGTCAAGCAGCCTATCCTTCAGGCAGTTCCCTGTTTGACCTGCATGATCTTGAGTACTTGTTTGTAATTCTTATCCATCTATTTTCTTATGTCTCTAGTGATGTTTACTGATGACTAACTGGGATAATGCACTTAAAAGAGGGAGGTGCTAGTGTTCCTCAGGTAACAGAATGCCTTGAAGGGATCAACTGTTTATCACCCCCCTCCATTT
>NC_041233.1:122866742-122874628 GCF_002837175.3 Physeter macrocephalus | reverse complement strand
TACACATGACACTCCATCACTTTGGCTAAACTCTACTGATTGGGGTATTTGCTAACCACTTAGTAGTTACACAGGGGTATGTAGAGCAAAGTTGGGGTCCCTGGGAGCCATGTGGAGGCTGCCCACCACACAGGCCGATTTGAGTCACTTGGGTCGCATTCAAATTATAACAGGAAACAATTGAACAGTTTTACTCCAAAGAGTGACAATGTGTGAATTTCCATTCATTTCAACCCCCTCATGCTGCTGACCTTAAAATGAGGCCAAGAGGGGAAGTGACAGTTCCGATATCACCTTACTGAAACTCAGACCTCTTTTGAGTTATTTTATGCTGTGTCCAACCCCTCCTTGTAATTTTTCAGTCTCTCTTTTGTGCCTTAGACACACGTGGCACCAGCCACAGCTGTTATAGATGTTATATCAATGCACATGGTGACGCTCCTGGTATGGACATTCTAACCAATCTCCACTGGGCAGGGTGGAAGACTGAGGAACAGCTGAGAGGAGCAGGGTGTTTTCCAGGACACAAACCTGGTGAGGAAAGGGCCTGATTTCAGCTCTGTCTCCTGAAAGTTAAGACCATAGTTACATTTCCCGACAACTGTGGCCAGGGCTGCGTCACCTGATCGTGTACAAAAAAGAGGATGACATTGGGGCGCGGCGAGGAGGAGCAGTTAACAGCCTAGAAGCGGATTTGGGTAGATTTGATTGAAGGGAGGATCCCAGGTAATAAAATCTTGAATAAGTGACCTCACTTCCTTGGTGAGAGGTCCCAACAGAACTTAAACACTGGCAACGAGGCACCTACATTACAGGGAGAGGCCCTCAACAGCTCACTCGACGGGAGGCTCTCAGGAGAACAATCTATTCCCCCCTGGCTGGGGGACTTGACAGATGCCTCTCTATACCTGAACTGAGGAACAGAAATTCTAATGGGAACTCTCCCTGTGGCAACGTTCAGGTAGGCTCCTGATCACTCCTGGCCCAGCTACCAGACAGTGTCTTTGCAGAGCTCCACTCGGAAATCTTTGAGGAGTTTGTCAATGGGTTCAACTCTTCCATCCTTCTAGGCAAGGGGCAGTCCGCCAACAACATAAAATTCTGGTCTGAAGTGAGAATAGGTGCAGAGGAGTCTCAAATTCCAAGACTTACAGGTGATCAGGGTTGGCCTAGAACCCAAACATGAATCTGGCAAGTCCCTGGGGTCTTCTGAGGAATGTGGTTTTCCAGGGCCTTCTACTCCACATCAAGAGCAGGCCAAGTCTCAGGCAGCTTACAGAGAATGTCAAGCAGCCTATCCTTCAGGCAGTTCCCTGTTTGACCTGCATGATCTTGAGTACTTGTTTGTAATTCTTATCCATCTATTTTCTTATGTCTCTAGTGATGTTTACTGATGACTAACTGGGATAATGCACTTAAAAGAGGGAGGTGCTAGTGTTCCTCAGGTAACAGAATGCCTTGAAGGGATCAACTGTTTATCACCCCCCTCCATTTCAATTGTACTTTTAAACCTAGAACCTTTTTCGGGATGGGCACTCAGGTCCTCCTCTTGCACCAGTTCCTGAGATGCTAGGAGGTTCTGGTCTGAACTCTACATCCTGATCCTACTGGTGATTTATGGTGATGCCACTGTGTATATGTCCTTCCTTGTCCACACGGTGTGAAAAGAGACAAGTCTGTCCCTGATGATGCCTGAATAATGTTGCCCCTCAAAACAGGCACAAGGAAGAATCAGGGAGAGTCCCTGGTACCCGCTTTCCTAGGTAGAAACATAGCCTACACCACTCTGTTCCTGTTTTCCTGTCAGGCCTTCACTACTGCCCAGCAGGTCCTGCATGAGCAGTTTCATAGGCGAGGGCTGCCCCAGCCACAGCATGGTGGGGAGTGTCCCACCTTTATCTGTGTCTTTGGAATGTCACCGCACCTCTCTGAGCTTCACTTTGCTCTTCTCACAAGTAGGGGGATGAAAGAATGAACCTCGTAGGGTTACTGTAGCCAGTTACGGTAGATGCTTTCCTGGTGGCTGGCTCTGCAGAGAAGGCTGCTGGCCATGCTGTGTGTCTTCACATTTATATTTCTCGCTCCCAGTGAAGAAGCTCTCTGCCTCATCCTGCACAGGCCTGTGGTCTTTCTGAGTTTGGAAAAGCACATGAAAATCACCCTGGTTTCCTACTTGCAAAGAGCTTTGTGGTTGCCTCCATCTGCTTCTGGACCTAGTCCTTGGTGTGGCCAGATTAGAAATTTCTGGGGGCAGGCAGAGGAGCTCCAGGCACACCCAGATAACTGGGATGGTTCTGGTTGGCCTTCACTCATTCAGCAGTATATATTAAGTACCCAGTACATGCAGGAATTTTCCTAGACACGAAATTTAAAGAATAAAACAGACACAATCCCTAGAGCTCAATTACAAACTGAGTTTCAGATCCTCTGTCTAGACATCTTAAGTAGTCATGTCCACAGTGCATTTGAAGTGATGCTCTCATGGATGTCTCTGGATATAGGTGCTCCTCCCATATTAGAACACAAATATGAACCACAGGACCAACTAAAACTCTGAGTGGTCTTGGGCTCACAGCCTCTTCTGTCGACCCACATACCACTGTGCTAGGCCTCAGCACAGACTGGGTGTGTGGAGGCTGTGCTGCGCAATGACAGGCAGAACCCTGGAGCTTACACCTTTCAGTTCCCATGGGAACGCTTATGGCTGGGGGCTTCCCCTGAAGACACAAATGAGTCAGAAAGCTGTGGATAAGGTCCAAGCCTCCCTGGGAATCAGAGGGGTTGAGTTAGGCCCTGAGAGACTCATCCCCTCCATAGCCCCATCTCACTCCACCTGCCCTCCCTACATCCACCTCCTCTGGCACTCATAACTGGGGACCAAAAGAGGAGGTGAGGTGAGCAACATGTTCACAAGCTGTCTGAAGCTCAGTCCTGATGCTCAGGTGCATGGAGGATGGAGTATGCTGTGGCCATGACCGTGGAGAGGAGAGTGTCAATAAGAACACCAGACTCACAGAATCTCTGTCTGGCTTACGCCTTCCAGTACAAGGATAACCACAGTGGTGTTGGAAGTGGGCTGAGCCCATCATCTGGGTCCAAGAGCCAAAGGAGGGTGCTGCAGGTGCACAGCATTGAGAGGCCAGTCATCTGGCTCTGTTCCACACGTGACTCCCCCCCACGGTCTCTCTCTCACCTTAGGCACCTGGCTGTGTTAGTACCTGCAGCTTACCTGGCAGCCCCTGCTCTGTCCTTCTTTTAGGCTAAAGTTGGCCTACATGCAGGTCAGTTCGCCTGCCTCAGACATGAAACACCATGCCCGATTTTCCTGGTCCAGAAGGAGATTTTAGAGTCCACTGAGGTAAAGCCAGAGGGTAAGAGGGACTACAGGCAGGGAAGATTCTCTGCATTAGGGTTCAGGTATTCCTTTTAAAGACAGTAGATATTTCTGTTTGGGGGAAGGCACAGGGAAAGTCAGTTACGTGGGAGAACCTTTCTCTTTCTCTTGCTCTAGTGCCAGCTCCAAGGTTCTTGCTTGCTGAAGGGTCAGAAGAAGGGTCACCACAGGGCCTAGAGACAGCTGCACTAGGACCATTGGCTCCGATGGGTGTGCGGAGTAGGTGGGCACTCATGGTGGGCCTGGGGCAGGTCTTCCCTGTGCAATAAGCTGCCCCACACCTGCCTTTCCATGGCCTGGACTCCTATGATGAGGGTCCAGATCTCCAGCTCCACCACTTACCAACCACGTAACCTGGAAAAGTTCACTGTCCACCTGAGATCAGTAGAGATGGACAATGAGAGGACTTCCCACACAGAATGGCTGTGCAGATTAAAAGAGGTAGAACAGATAGAACATCAGGCAGAGCCTGGTACACTGGTTGGGGGAGGAGAGCTCACTGTGTGCAGCCAGGTACCCGGAAAGAGGTAGAACAGATAGAACATCAGGCAGAGCCTGGTACATTGGTTGGGGGAGGAGAGCTCACTGTGTGCCGCCAGGTAGCAGGGTCGCCCCCCAACCCGCCCAGAGACTCAGCAGCCCCAGCACCTAATACACAGCTGAAGTGCACTTAAGCTCAAGGGAGGGAAACAGACAAAGCCCGTGGTTGTAGCTGCACAGAGGAATGTGCATTTGAACAGGGAATTAGGGCAGAATGGTGACCAGGGTGGGTGGAAGATGCTTCCTTGGGTTGAGCAGAATTGAGCTGCCTTCTGGCGCTGGCAGTTAGTGGAGATGGGCTGGCTCGGCTTCATCCTCCACTTCTGAGCTCCTACTGTCACTGATGCCCCTGCCGTGTATGCAAAGATGGGGTGTGGCAAACCCATGTGACATTCCCCCTGCTCCCCAGGACGTGTTCAAGAAGGTGGTTCTCACTCAGTGCCTGGGCTCCATCTGGTCTCATAAAACACATTTGGAAATGAGCACATGGCACCAACCATCCACGCCACTATCACCAGGGTCAACAATATGGCCAAGTGCGTCATCAACACTTGCCTCGAGGACCCGAGCATGATGGCCCAGGAGAGGGTCTGGGTGTTGAAGCACTGGATGAAAGTGGCCAGGGTCTGCCATGGGAGGTGCAGCAGAGTCACTCTCCAGTCTTGGAACTGCCACTTCCACTGTAACAGCTTTCAGGATTGAAGTCGGTGTTCTAAGCCCCTGCACAATCCCTATGAGGCCGGAGATAGATGGGTCCCAGGGTGAACAGCTGGAGTTTCTCTCCTGTGGACAGATACTCCAAAATACCCGGAATGAGAGAGGATGCTGGGCCCTGCCCAAATAAGAGATAAAACAGCACATATTCCTCATTCTCGAAGTCAAGGAGACCTTCCCAACTAGACACGCGGAGAAAGGCTCTTAGAAGCTCAAAAAGGGAAGGTTAGGGTTAGACATAGGGTTGGTGATGTCTGCGAACTTCCCTGTTTTTCCCAACCTCCGGGCGAGTTGGAAAATATGAGAAAGTACGACCACCGTGACACACGGAGGACGACGCAAGGCCCAGACAACCTCTCCTGGTCACAGACAACATCCCGGGTGTTCCCCGCGGCACAAGGGGCACCACGGCGTGCAGGTCGACCCATCCAGTATGCCCAACCCTTCCCAGAGCTCAGCGCCAGCCTCAGAAGCTGTAGACCTGCTCCGCCAATCTCCGGCGACAACATGAACCGCCCACGCCCCGGCGCCACCGGAACAGTCGTCGCCAGCGTCGCCGGCCTCCCGGAACTCTGCCTCCGGCCCGGCGGCTGAATCTCAGCGCTCGGGAAGGTCATTGAAGCTCCGGATGGAAGGGACAGTCTTAACGCGACCGCTACTTGGCGCCCGACCAGTGGCGGGAAAGTCCGAGGGACGGATCCCGATTGCCGGCCGGCGAGGTTACAGCGCGGCCTGGTCAGACGCCCGAGTTCGTCCCGGGGCGTCTGCGTCGGAACTAGCTCCTGGATCGGCACCGCGGGAAGAGACCCCAGCAACAGGAGAAGAGGGCAGGGGACTGGGAAGATGTCGCCGGGAGACTGCCGCGGAGAAGCGATCCCCAGGCGATCCCGGCGGGGCGGGCGCACTAGCGGCCCAGAGCGCTCGGGCGGGTCCCTGCTCCTGGGAGCACTTAGGGATTTTGCGGGGACTTGAGCTGCGTGGACTGTAAAACTGAAACCATGAAAATACACGTAGAAAACATGTATGAATGATTTTTATTCTATGGTTTCGAAACGGAGTCCTTGCAAAGAATTTTTTTTTAAGTCCAGAAACCATCAAAGACATGAATGATAAACTTGACCACAAATTCATCTTTACATATTGCACAAGCAAAGTCCAATGATAAGAAACCGGTGTGTGAGGAACATTTGTGCCAATACATGTGTAAAAAGATTACTGATATCAGAATTACTTAATATAAAAACAGAACATTCAGAAAACATAGACATTAAGAGGGACCAGGAAACGAAATTCTAGTACGTCTACACAATGCAATATTATCAATGTGTGTTTTAGTTATTGACTTTCTCAAATGAGGTAAATCTGTAGGTGGAAAGATGTTGACTTGGAAAGATGTTGTTGATGGACTGTTCAACGGAAATAGCAAGTTGTAGGACTTCCACTGGTGCTAAAAATAATAATTAAAACATACACACACAAACACACAGGAGAGACTATAGCATCCATTTGATCCTACGGGAAAATATGACTCTGGAATCAACCACATAAATGTGTCATTCAGGAGAAATCATCTAAATCACCTTATTCAGTCCTTAATCAAAATTTCATTTATTAACAACTATTTTCTGAGAACCTCCAATATTTCAGAATTTCAATTGTTATGAGGATTGAAAGGTAAATAATACTATGTCCTTACCTTCATAGACTTCTGCTTCTTAATACAGTAAATTAAACTACTCTGCAAAATAAAACTTCAGATATTAAAAATTAAATGTAAATAATGGTTTACACATTGTATAATTCCAAAATTGTGCTACTAGTTTACAAAGAAAAGTTGCACTTTATAAAATAAAGTTGACATTTAAAACATTGTCAATTCTGGATCTTTGATTAGGCTGTATATTTTCAGAAAGGCTGGGTTATTAAAAAATTAAATATAAATAATGGTTTACACATTGTATAATTCCAAAATTGTGCTACTAGTTGACAAAGAAATGTTGGCACTTTATAAAATAAAGTTGACATTTCAAACATTGTCAATTCTGGTTCTTTGATTAGGCTGTGTGTTTTAAGAAAGGCCGGTTTATTAAAAATACTGTCTAAAATTCTGAATTTTGTAAAGTTGCTCTGCAAGATTTCGGAAGAGTAAAGCTAGATTTCTTTTCCTAAGAGCCAGGTTTCCTGTTTACTGTATCACGAAATAAGTATTTTTAAAATTAATTGTTTGGATTCGAAAGTAAACTTTTGAAAATCAATAATGGTTTTTATTAGAATAGAAAATCTGCTGCACATGTCCCTTAAAAATCAATTTATCTGCCATTTTATTTGAACATTCATGGGGCACCAGTTTCAAGAATACTGTCCAAGAGGATCTCTATTTTAATCATTATTTTGGGCTCCTAATTTTCTCTTAACTTAATTTTAGAGAATCCAAAACACCCTAAATAACACAATATTGCCATATAGATATTTCCTGAAATGTGCTATAAGCTATACACATTATTGATAACTTTGAATTGAAATGTATTTATAAATGCATAAGAAAAACAAAGTGTATTTTCTTTGTGTTATTGTTATGCAAGAATGCACTTTTAAGAAAGAAATATTATACCAGATGCAAGAATCTCTGGAAGTTGCATTAAAATGCTTTTGTATTTAATAACCGAAAATTATGTAGTTGTAGACGTTGGTTATTTTTGTTAAGTTTTCAGAAGCATATTAAATTATGTATTCATTATTTCATCAATGTGACCATTTTTAGAGTTGGCTTTACTCCCAAGTGTAAATTAGAACTCATTAACTCTTGATAGCTTTCTATCAAGAAATTATTCTCTTTTAAAAAAGAAATAAAATAAATAAATTTATTTTAAAGAAAAGGATCCTATAATGAAAGAAGCTTCTCTTAAAATGCAGTGATGCACAGGGATAAGAGTTCTTGTGCAATATGCAGATAAAATAAAAATAAAGTTGGTTGCTATCGTCATCCTTGGTGCAATTTCACTACTCTGGTTTTTTTCAGTGTACCTGGAAAATTAAATCTGTGATCACTGTTAAAGTCATATTTTTTTAAAATACATCTTTATTAAAGTATACTTACTTCGCAATACTGTGTTAGTTTCTGTTGCACAACAAAGCGAATCAGGCATATGCAGACACATATCCCCATATCCCTTCCATCTTAAGCCTCCCTCCCATCTTCCCTATCCCACCCCTCTAGGTCATCACAAAGCATCAAGCC
>NC_041233.1:122865244-122866684 GCF_002837175.3 Physeter macrocephalus | reverse complement strand
GGTCATCACAAAGCAACAAGCCAATCTCCGTATGCTATGCTGCTGTTTCACACCACCCAACTGTTTTACATTCGGTAGTATAAATACGTCGATGCTACGTTCACTTTGCCCTTCTACCCCGTGTCATCAAGTCCATTCTCTATATCTACCTATTTATTCCTGTCCTGAAACTATGTTCATCAGTACGTTTTTTGTTTTTCTTAGTTTCCATATATATGTGTTAGCGTACGGTATTTTATTTCCTCTTTCTGATTAACTTCAGTCTGTATGACAGATTATGTCCATCCACCTCACTACAAATAACTCAATTTCCTTTCTTTTTATGGCTGAGTAATATTCCATTGTACATATGTGCCACATCTTCCTTATCCATTCATCTGTCGATGGACATTTGGGTTGCTTCCATATCCTGGCTATTGTAAATAGCGCTGCAATGAATATTGTAGTTCATGTCTCTTTTTGAATTATTGTTTTCTCAGGGTATATGTCCAGCAGTGGGATTGCTGGGTCATATGATAGTTCTCTTTTTATTTTTTAAGGAACCTCCATATTGTTTTCTATAGTGGTTGTATCAATTTACATTCCCACCAACAATGTGGGAGGGTCCCCTTTTCACCACACCCTTTCCAGAATTTATTGTTTCTAGCTTTTTTGATAATGGCCATTCTGATTGGCGTGAGGTGATACCTCATTGTAGTTTTGATTTGCATTTCTCTAATAATTAGTGATGTCAAACATCTTTTCATGTGCCTCTTGGCCATCTGTATGTCTTCCTTGATGAAATGTCTATTTAGGTCTTGTGCCCATTTTTTTATTGCATTGTTTTTTTTTTTTTGATATTGAGCTCCATGAGCTGTTTGTATGATTTGGAGATTAATCCTTTGTCAGTTGCTCCATTTGGAAATAATTTCTCCCATTCTGAGGATTGTCTTTTTGTCTTGTTTATGGTTTCCTTTGCTTTGCAAAAGTTTTATGTTTAATTAATTCACATTTGTTTTTGTTTATGTTACTCTTGTATGTGGGTCAAAAAATACTGCTGTGGTTTATGTCAAAGAGTCTTTTTCCTATGTTTTCCTCCAAGTGTTTTATAGTGTCTAGTCTTACATTTAAGTCTTGAAACCATTTGGAATTTATTTTTGTGTATGTTGATAGGGAGTGTTCTAATTTCATTCTTTTACATTTACCTATCCAGTTTCCCCAGCACCAATTATTTAAGAGGCTGTCTTTTCCCCAATGTATGTTCTTGTCTCCTTTGTGGTAAATTAGCTGCCTATATGTATGTGGGTACCTGTACCATCCTGTACCATTGATCTATATTTCTGTTTTTGTGCAAGTACCATACTGTGTTGATTATTGTAGCTTTATGGTGTAATTTGAGGTCAGGGGGCATGATTCCTCCAGTTCCGTTTTTCTTTCTCAAGATTGCTTTGGCTATTCGGG
>NC_041233.1:122861028-122864418 GCF_002837175.3 Physeter macrocephalus | reverse complement strand
ATGGTTTTTCTTCCTTAATTTGTTAATCTGTTGTTTCAGATTGTTTGATTTGCATATATTGAAGAATCCTTGCAACCCTGGGACGCATCCCAGTTGATCCTGGTGTCTGATCTTTTTAATGCGCTGTTGGATTCTGCTTCCTAGTATTTTGTTGAGGATTTTTGCATCTCTGTTCATCAGTGATATTGGCTTGTAGATTTCTTTCTTTGTGATATCTTTTTCTGGTTTTGTTTGGTATCAGGTTGATGGTGGTTTTCTAGAATAAATTTGGGAGTGGTTCTCTCTGCGCAATCTTTTGGAAGATTTTGAGAAAGATCGGTGTTAGTTCTCTTCTAAATAGAATTCGATAGAATTCAATAGAGTAGAATAGAATAGAATTTGATAGAATTCCCCTGTGAAGACAGCTAGTCCAAGACTTTTGTATTTTGGAAGATTTTAAATTACAGTTTCAATTTCATTACTTATGATACATCTGTTTATATTTTCTAGTTCTTCCTGGTTCAGTCTCGGAAAATTGTACCTTTCCAGGAATTTGTCCATTTCTTCATGGTTGCCCATGTTATTGGCCTATATTTGTTTGTAGTTTTCTCTTATAATCCGTTGTATTTCAGCAGTGTCAGTTGTGATTTCTCCTTTTTCATTTCTACTTTATTGATTTGTGTCCTCTCCCTTTTTTTCTTGATATGTCTGGCTAAGGGTTTATCAATTTTGTTTATCTTCTCAAAGAACCAGCTATTAGTTTTATTGATCTTTGCTATTGTTTTCTTCATTTCTATTTCATTTATATCTGCTCTTTTATTTCTGATTTCTTTCCTTGTACTGACTTGGGTTTTCTTTGTTCTTTTTTCTCTAGTTGTTTTAAGTGTACGGTTAGCTTGTTTATTTGAGATATTTCTTATTTCTTGAGGTGAGATTGAATGGCTATAAATTTCCCTCTTACAACTGATTTTGCTGCATCCCATAGGTTATGGGTCAGCGTGTTTTCAATGTCATTTGTTTCTATGTATTTTTAAATTTCTTGTTTGATTTCTTCAGTGTTGGATGATATGTCCATTGGTGTAAGTGGGGTGTCAGAGTCCGTTAGTATTATTGTGTTACTGTTGATTTCTCTTTTCATGGTTGGTAGCATTTGCTTTATGTATTGAGGGGCTCCTATGTTGGGTGCATAAACATTTATAATTGTTATATCTTCTTCTTGGATTGATCGTTTGATCATTATATGGTGTCTCTCCTTATCTCTTGTAATAGTTTTTATTTTCAAGTCTATTTTATCTAATACAAGTATTGCTACTCCAGGTTTCTTTTGATTTCCACTACATGGAATACCTTTTTCCATACCTTCAATTTCAGTCTGTATGTGTCCCTAGGTCTGAAGTAGATCTCTTGTAGACAACATATATAAGGGTCTTGTTTTTGTATCCATTCAACCTGTCTGTATCTTTCGGTTGGGGAATTAAATCCATTTACATTCAACGTTATTATTGATATGTACGTTCCTATTACCATTTTCTTAATTGTTTTGGATTTGTTTTTGTGCATCTTTTTCTTCTCTTGTATTTCCTGCCTAGAGAAGTTCCTTTAGCATTTGTTGTAAAGCTGGTTTGGTGGTGCTGAATTCCGTTAGCTTTTATTTGTCTGAAAAGTTTTTGACTTCTTCATCGAATCTGAATGAGATCCTTGCTGGGTAGAGTAATCTTGGGTGTAGGTTGTTCTCTTTCATCACTTTAAGTATAACCTGCCACTCCCTTCTGGCCTGCCGAATTTCCACTGAAAAATCAGCTGATAAACTTATGGGGATTCCTTTGTATATTACTTTTATTTTTCCCTTGCTGCTTTTAATATTTTTTCATTGAATTTGATTTTTGTTAGTTAGATTAATATGTGTCTTGGTGTGTTTTTCAATGGGTTTATCCTATATGGAACTTTTTGTGCTTCCTGCACTTGGGTGACTATTTCCTTTGCCATTTTATGGAAGTTTTCCACTATAATGTCTTCAAATATTTCCTCAGACACTTTCTTTTTCTCTTCTTCTTTTGGGACCTCTATTAATCGAGTGTTGGTGCATTAGTGATGTCCCAGAAGTCTCTTAGATTGTCTTCAAATCTTTTCATTGTTTTTTCTATATTCTGCTCCTCAGTAGTTATTTCCAACATTTTGTCTTTCAGCTCACTTCTTCTTTCTTCTGCCTCTGTTATTCTGTTATTGATTCCTTCTAGTTTATTTTTCATTTCAGTTATTGTGTTGCTCATCTCTGTTTGTTCTTTAGTTCTTCTAGATCTTTGTTAAACTTTTTTTGTATTTTCTCAATCTGTGCTTTCATTCTATTTCCAAGATTCTGGATCATATTTACTATCATTACTCTGAATTATTTTTCAGGTAGGTTGCCTATTTCCTCTTCATTTATTTCATCTTGTAGGTTTTTACCTTCCTCCTTAAACTGTGACATAGTTTCTGCTGTGTCTTTTTTTTTTTTTTTATGATTGGATTTGTGTTACTCTTATACTGCTTGTTTGGCCTGAGACTTCCAACACTGGAGTCTGTAGGCTCTTGGTTAGAGCTGGATCTTGCTGCTGTGATGACGAACTCTGTGAGACTTCACTCTGATGAATATTCTCTGGGACGTGTCAGTTGTGATCTCTCCTTTTTCATTTCTACTTTATTGATTTGTGTCCTCTCCCTTTTTTTCTTGATATGTCTGGCTAAGGGTTTATCAATTTTATTTATCTTCTCAAAGAACTAGCTATTAGTTTTATTGATCTTTGCTATTGTTTTCTTCATTTGTATTTCTTTTACTTCTGCCCTTTTATTTCTGATTTCTTTCCTTGTACTGTCTTTGGTTTTCTTTGTTCTTTTTTCTCTAGTTGTTTTAAGTGTACGGTTAGCTTGTTTATTTGAGATATTTCTTATTTCTTGAGGTGAGATTGAATGGCTATAAATTTCCCTCTTAGAACTGCTTTTGCTGTATCCCATAGGTTATGGGTCAGCGTGTTTTCAGTGTCATTTGTTTCTTTGTATTTTTAAATTTCTTGTTTGATTTCTTCAGTGATCTCTTGGTTATTTAGTAGTGCACTGTTTAGCCTCCATGTATGTGTGTTTCATACAGTTTTTTTTCTTGTAATTGAATTCCAATCTCATAGAATTGTGGTCAGAAAAGATGCTTGATACGATTTCAATTTTTGTAAATTTTCTGAGGCTTGATTTGTGACCCAAGATGTGATGTATCCTGGAGAATGTTCCATGTGCACTTGAGAAGAAAGTGTATTCTGCCAATTATGGGTGGCATGTTCTATAAATATCAGTGAGTTCTATCTGGTCTATTGTGTCATTCAAAGCTTGTGTTTCATTATTTATCTTCTGTTTGGATGATCTGTCCATTGGTGTAAGTGGGGT
>NC_041233.1:122856330-122860341 GCF_002837175.3 Physeter macrocephalus | reverse complement strand
TGTTTGTTCTTTAGTTCTTCTAGATCTTTGTTAACCTTTTTTTGTATTTTCTCAATGTGTGCTTCCATTCTATTTCCAAGATTCTGGATCATATTTACTATCATTCCTCTGAATTATTTTTCAGGTAGGTTGCCTATTTCCTCTTCATTTATTTCGTCTTGTAGGTTTTTACCTTCCTCCTTAAACTGTGACATAGTTTTTGCTGTCTCTTTTTTTTTTTTAATGATTGGATTTGTGTTACTGTTATACTGCTTCTTTGGCCTGAGACTTCCAACACTGGAGTCTGTAGGCTCTTGGTTAGAGCTGGATTTTGCTGCTGTGATGACGAGCTCTGTGAGACTTCACTCTGATGTATATTCTCTGGGACCTGAGGTTCTCTGATAGTCCAGTGGTTCGGACTTGGATCTCCCACTGCAGGAGTTTCTGCCCAACCCCAGCTGGAGAATCAAGATCCTGCAAGCCACGTGTGACACCCAAAAAGAAAAAAAAGAAACAATGGAGAAAAGAACTATAACAAAATAAAAAAATAAAATTAGACTAGGGAAATAACAGATATGTTAGAAAGAATATAAAAATAAATATATAGGGCTTCACTGGTGGCGCAGTGGTTGCGCGTCCGCCTGCCGATGCAGGGGAACCGGGTTCGCGTCCCGATCTGGGAGGATCCCACATGCCGCGGAGCGGCTGGGCCCGTGAGCCATGGCCGCTGAGCCTGCGCGTCCGGAGCCTGTGCTCTGCAACGGGAGAGGCCACAACAGAGGGAGGCCCGCATACCACAAAAATAAATAAATAAATAAATAAATAAATATATAGATGAATTAACAACTGGAAGGTACAACAGTACCACAATAGTAAAAACGAGGAGGTGGGAAAAAAAAAAAACGGTGGGGTTAAGGGGGAGGACTTGGCTGTGGAGAGCAGGATCTAAGCAATGGTGAGGATTGGGCTGTGGGTGGGGCCAATGCTCAGGACCCGCAGGGTTGGAAAGTGCTCTGGGGGCTGTGGAGGGTGGGGCTTATGCTCAAGGAACATTAGGAGCAAACGTGTGCCCCGATCCCTGGTCTCAGAGGGCAGGGGAACTCACCTGGGAACTCATCAGGCTTCCAGTGCTCGAGTGGATAGGGCAAACGCCCTCCTCTCCTCGCCTCTCCTCCTCCATTCTTGGAGGGCCCCTCCCACCTACCCCTACAGATACTCCCAGCCTCCCTCCTATACCCCCAGGACCCATAGGGACTGGATGGGTCTTTGGAAGGTGGGGAACAGGCTTAGGAGTTCAGCAAGCTCTGCGGCCCAAGTGGGTAAGGCGATGGCCCTCCACTCCTCTCCTGCTCTTCCTGGACTGTCCCTGCCACCTGCCTCTCCTGATCTCCCCAGCCTCAGGGGCACTGATCTTGTCTGGCTTCCACTTCTCCTCCCTCTTCAGTCCCCGTATGTCCTACCAGTTCACTCTGGGGTTCCTCCCATCTCCTTGGGGGTCAGTGTTCCCCACCATCGTCCGGCAGGTGCCCTAGTTGTGGTGAGACGTTAACTCCACATCTTCCACACTGCCATCTTGAATCCTCCCCCTATTCTTTAAAAAAACTTTACATATTCAATAAACTCTGGCAAACATTGTCACATTCAAAACAGTTGTCTCAAAACCAACGTTCAAACTAAATAGTTTTATCGTTTATAATGCCCCGTTTTGATACTCAGAAAATACCTGGTAGTTTTTAGAGTTGAAACTCATCCAGATGGGAGCTGTATTTCAGTAACAGGAACTAGTGATTTTTTTCTTAGATGAGAGAAGGCAGCAGGTAGATTCCCGTCCCAGAGCAGTACAAATTGTACTTTTGTGTCTATTTGTGTCTAGTGTTTATTCTAACCAAGATTACTGAGAGTAATGTAACCAGTTTTATATTTACCAAAAACAGGTTTATTTCACATGGCAAAATTTCCTAAGTTTACCTGCTCTTTAGGTAAAACTCCAACATGTAGTGTTAAAAAATACTACTTTCCTAACCCAGGTCTGGCAAATGTTCTAAAGGGCAGATAGTAAATCTTTTAGGCTTTGTCACATGACCTGTGTTGCATATACTCAATTCTGTTATTGCAGCAGGAAAGCACCCACAGATAAAAGGTAAATGAATGAGCATGGCTGTGCTCCAATAAAACTTTATTTATTAGTAGACACTGAAATTTGACGGTCATATACTTCTGACGTCTCACAAAATTTTTTTTTTATAACTTAACATTTAAAATTATAAAAACCATTCTTAACTTGCAGTTCCTACCAGCACAGGCTGGGGCAGAATTTGGCCCACGGGATGCAGGATGTCATGGCCTGATCTATACACCCACACCGGAAACGACACTTTCTGAGATCAGCATTCCAAAATAAACTGATTTCATTTGACACATGCCAGAAAATATTAAAATAATACAAATACCAAATTACCAAAGGCTCCCCATCAAATACTCCCCCAAGATGCACCAGCCCCCCATGCACGGCCTCGTAATCTTGGCATCCCTAGGCACCGGCAGTGAGTGAAAGTTGTACTGTCCCTGTTCACCGTGTTCTGCCGCGTGCAGGGCCTCCATTAGTTCTGAGCAACAGCTACTTGCTGGGTACAGTTCCTCACCCGTCAAGTCACCAATACTTACAGTGTCTCCCAGAGGGATATAAAGCTGCCTTTCTAGCCCCACCCCTGAACGTGAAGTCCGGCCACTGAGTCCTGCTTCTCTGATGGCTAAAGGCCAGCAGAGCATGGCAGCTGTTTTGTTCTCTGTGCACTCAAACCTGGTTGAGGCTGTGAGCAGCTCTTGAGACTCACAGCAAACGCTTAAGGATGACTGGTATTTCGATTCATGAACTATCTTGTTTTGACAGGGAACCGAACACCTTCTACAAAATAATTTTATAGAACCGTTTTTACCAGGATGGAAACCTGGGCCCGTTCACACCAGAGAGAAACATCAGAGAAGGGACGCGCGGGGTGCGGCGTGGACTTGGTGTCCCAGCAGCAGCCCCGGGCGCAGCAAGCAGACAGCGGAGGGGCCGGTGCGTCCTGTCCTCGCGTTCTCTAGGCGCAAGGCCCGCAGGAGGGAGGAGCGGGATGTGGCAGGTTCCCTGCACCACCAGACTTAGATGCGAGGCCTGGCTCAAAGGCTCGGGCTGTCGCTGGGCCGGCAGGTCCTGGGAAGGAGCGCGGGAGGAGCCGGGGAAGCAGCTTCTCCCGCCACAGATGCGGAGGCATCTTCCCGAGACGGGGAGCTGCCGGGAGTTCGGGGCCTCGGACGTGCTTCGCCGGCCTCGCCGCCCTCTGCGCAGGGGATCCAGGGAGGCAGCTCCAGGGCGCGCGGTGTCAGGTGTCCGCGGAGTCTCCGAAAGGCAGGTCACGGCGCTTCCAGACTCGCGGCTGCGCCCGCAGGGTCCCCTGACACCCCCGCACCTGGACATGCGGAGACAGCGCAGCCAGGCTCCGACTCCTCTGTTTTTTAGCTGCTCGGGCTTTGAATGGGCCGCGCGACACCGACTGTTTCTCCGCCCGAAGAAGCAGTCAAACTGCCCGCTCCGTGGCCCCGGAGCGCGGTGCAGTCCCTTTCGTCCTTCCTTCCTTCCTCAGCCTCGGGGCGCCCGGACTCTCGTCTCAGGAACCCGACCCGACCACGTGTGCGGACGCTGAGACGCTTCTGAAAGCAGGCGGGCCTCTCTGTCCGCCTCCCGCAAGGGCAGCGACGTGCGCTCCGGAGGGTCTGGGCGAGTTCTGGGCAGAGAAGTGGAGGCCACCTGGGGACACCTGTTCCAGGCCATGGGCACCTGCCAGGAGCGTGTCCCTGCTCTCTTCCCTTGTGCCACCCTGCGTGCCCTCAAATCAAAGTGGGGTTCACCGTTCTTCACTCAAGGCCTTTGTTTTTCCCTGTGCTTCTCCTTGACCTCAGTTGCCAGGACATCACTTTGTTGTCTGAACCCTCTGCTGCGTTGTTTTTTGTGTTGAACGGACTCTACATCGGGACACCAGGGTGAGATTA
>NC_041233.1:122849841-122855830 GCF_002837175.3 Physeter macrocephalus | reverse complement strand
ACCACTGTGCCACCAGGGAATACCCATATTTGGTTTTGAAATAAGAGCCCCTACGATCCTGCTGAACTCCTGCTAAAACGGTGCAGTTTGGGCCATTACTCTCTCCGCATCTCCATGCAGACACAAGTATGTACAAATGGAAATATGGTTCACAGCTGGGGTTGATGCGAGCATGGTTAAGGAAGAGAAAACACAATGTAAGTGCTGAGGAGAGGAGGAAAAGGTTGGAGAGAGCTCTGCCGTGGAGCAGGGGCGTCCAAGCCCTGGCAGTGTGTCCAGAGGTCCAAAGCATGAGGGGGATTCTCCAAGTTCCCATAGTCGTGCCTGGGCGTGGGCCATCTCCTTAGTGTTCTCCAGGGGACAGGGCCTGGGATCTTACTGTCCACCATTCTGATCTTCTAGAACCCGGCTGAGCACACACTCCATTCCCCAGTGTAGACAGTGCTGCAGGGGAGAAGGACTTTTTTCTCTACAAACTGTGTGCCTGCCGTGGCGGATTGCAATTGTTCTGCATGCTTGGAAAGTCTGTTGAGAACCTTGGTTCTCCACCACTGACCACTGTGTTCTGAGAGGTTGGCAAAATGCTTTCCACTTCACGGAGGTCCCTCAGAGGAGGGATGAGCTGGGGAAACGAGGCCTTGTGAGCAGAGGGGGCAGAACCTGAGACCCAGAGCCAGGGTTCTAGAAAGAAGATCAGTCCTAGTTTGGGCCTCGAGGTCCTCATTTGGATGTGGGGATAGCATTGTTTTGGCTGAGGTCATCCCTCACGAGTAAAGAGACACCACAGTGATGGACAAATAGGTGGGGAAAAGGAAGCTTCTGAGGCCCCTCTCACTGCACTGCCCTGGAGCCTGTATGTTCTACTCTATGCCCCTGTGACTCTGAGGAGCCTCTGTGCTGAGGACACCCAAAAAAAGGTACCACTTTTTGCGGGGTGTGCAGGCCAGGGCCACACTTGTAGTGCTGATCACCTAGGCGCAGAGAGGCTTTTGCATCACTGATGCCCACTGAGGGTCACATAAAGGACTCTGTGGTCCCCCCTGCTTCACAAACAACTTTAAACTCTTGTGAGTAGCATTCACCTCCACAGTCCAGCTGGTTAAAAGGGAGGAGGGCGCCAAGATAGTCACATATATTCCTTCAGCAATTCCTTCAGCCATTCATTCACATATATTCCTCCAAGCACTCCTTCCCTTCCAGGTGCCCATGTGTGGGGCCAAAATGACCAAGAGTTCCCCAGTTTCCAGGAGCTCACAGCCTGGAGCAGAGATGGCCAAAAGTACAAGAGCAAGACATATGAAAGAAAAGAGCAAGTGGTAGACTGGAAATACTGTGCTCCAGAGATGGCCAAAAGTACAAGAGCAAGACATATGAAAGAAAAGAGCAAGTGCTAGACTGGAAATAAAGACTGTGCTCTGAGGGAGGTTTGGGGAGTCCCTGGGTAGGAGGGTCTCAGAGGCCTCATTGGAGTGACAGTTCCTGGGACTATAATGACAACAGCGAGCCAGCCCTACACACGTCTGGGAGCAGCGTGTCAGGGAACAGGGTTCAGGATGCAGGTTGGATTTCGAGTTGAGTTCCTTTCTGTGTGTTGACGTGGGCAATGCCTCGATTCTCTCCTTTGTGGGGCTCTTCATATGACAGCTGAAAACATCTGTGCTTGATTCCTCAATTCAGGGATAAGAGAGAAGAGAAGTGGAAAATTAGAGAGGGAATAAAAGGAAGGTGAGCGATTTTTGAAATTAAAGCGTACACATGACATTCCATCACTTTGGCTAAAATCTACTGATTGGGGTATTTGCTAACCACTTAGTAGTTACACAGGAGTATGTAGAGCAAAGGTGGGGTCCCTGGGAGCCATGTGGAGGCTGCCCACCACACAGGCCGATTTGAGTCACTTGGGTCGCATTCAAATTATAACAGGAAACAATTGAACAGTTTTACTCCAAAGGGTGACAATGTGTGAATTTCCATTCATTTCAACCCCCTCATGCTGCTGACCGAAAAATGAGGCCAAGAGGGGAATTGACAGTTCCGATATCACCTTACTGAAACTCATACCTCTTCTGAGTTATTTTATGCTGTGTCCAACACCTCCTTGTAATTTTTGTCTCTCTTTTGTGCCTTAGACACACGTGGCACCAGCCACAGCTGTTATAGATATTATCTCAATGCACATGGTGACGCTCCTTGTATGGACATTCTAGCCGATCTCCACTGGGCAGGGTGGAAGACTGAGGAAGAGCTGAGAGGAGCAGGGTGTTTTCCAGGACACAGACCTGGTGAGGAAAGGGCCTGATTTCAACTCTGTCTCCTGAAAGTTAGGACCATAGTTACATTTCCTGACAGCTCTGGCCAGGGCTGTGTCATCTCATCGTGAACAAAAAAGAGGATGACATGGGGTGGGGGGCGGCAAGGAGGAGCAGTTAACAGCCTAGAAGCGGATTTGGGTAGATTTGATTGAAGGGAGGATCCCAGGTAATAAAATCTTGAATAAGTGACCTCACTTCCTTGGTGAGAGGCCCCAACAGAACTTAAACACTGGCAACGAGGCACCTACATTACAGGGAGAGGCCCTCAACAGCTCACTCGACGGGAGGCTCTCAGGAGAACAATCTATTCTCCTGTTGTGCCCCACTTTTCAGAGGCTCTGGGCTGAGGGACTTTTCGATCGCTGTGGAGATTGCTCAGCCCTCATCACCGATACTTCTGGCCATTTGGCAGGAGGCACTGCAAGGTAACAGAGGGCAGCCCAGTGCAGGCCAGCCCCATACCGCAGCCCAGCATTGTTTGTGTGTGAAAGGGGTGGCGGGTGCAGGGGATGAGGGGTACATCCTTCCAGGTCAGGAGCGGGTTGTCAAGTGTCGGCAGCCTGGGGGGTCTGTCATGCCCACACCCCAGGTTGTGGCTGGCAGGATGAGAGGTGAGTGCTCGAGACCAAGATCATCTGCACACCTGTTAAGCCTGAGAAATAGAGCTTCCATCTGCTTTCCCGCCTGGCTGGGGGACTTGACAGATGCCTCTCTGTACCTGAACTGAGGAACAGAAATTCTCATGAGGATTCTCCCTGGGGCAATGTTCAAGTAGGCTCCTGATCACTCCTGGCCCAGCTACCAGAGAGTGTCTTCGCAGAGCTCCTCCCGGAAATTTTTGAAGAGTTGGTCAATGGGTTCAACTCTTCCACCTTTCTAGGCAAGGGGCAGTCTGCCAACAACATCAAATTCTGGTCTGGAGTGAGAACAGGTGCAGAGGAGTCTCAAATTCCAAGACTTACAGGTGATCAGGGTTGGCCTAGAACCCAAACATGAATCTGGCAAGTCCCTGGGGTCCTCTGAGGAATGTGGTTTTCCAGGACCTTCTACTCCACATCAAGATCAGGTCAAGTCTCAGGCAGCTTAGAGGAAATGTCAAGAAGCCCATGTTTCAGGCAGTTCCCTGTTTGACTTGCATGATCTTGAGTAGTTGTTTGTAATTCCTAACCGTCTATTTTCTCATGTCTCTAGTGATGTTTACTGATGACTAACTGGGATAATGCACTTAAAAGAGGGAGGTGCTAGTGTTCCACAGGTAACATTATGCATTGAAGAGATCAACTGTTTATCACCCCCCCCATTTAAATTGTACTTTTAAACCTAGAACCTTTTGGTGGGTGGGCACTCAGGTCCTTCTCTTGCACCAGTTCCTGAGATGCTAGGAGTCTCTGGTCTGAACTCTACATCCTGATCCTACTGGTGATTTATGGTGATGCCATTGTGTATATGTCCTTCCTTGTCCACACGGTGTGAAAAGAGACAACCCTGTCCCTGGATGATGCCTGAATAATGTTGCTCCTCAAAACAGGCACAAGGAAGAATCAGGGAGAGTCCCTGGTACCTGCTTTCCTAGGTAGAAAGATAGCCTACACCACTCTGTTCCTGTTCTCCAGTCAGGCCTTCACTACTGCCCAGCAGGTCCTGCCTGAGCAGTTTCATAGGTGAGGGCTGCCCCAGCCACAGCATGGAGGGGAGTGTCCCACCTTTATCTGTGTCTTTGGAATGTCACCCCACCTCTCTGAGTTTCACTTTGCTCTTCTCACAAGTAGGGGGATAAAAGAATGAACCTCGTAGGGTTACTGTAGCCAGTTACGGTAGATGCTTTTCTGGTGGCTGGCTCTGCAGAGAAGGCTGCTGGCCATGTTGTGTGTCTTCACATTTATATATCTCTCTCCGCAGTGAAGAAGCTCTCTGCCTCAACCTGCACTGGCCTGTGGTCTTTCTGAGTTGGGAAAAGCACATGAAAATCACCCTGGTTTCCTATTTGCAAGGAAGCTTTGTGGTTGCCTCCATCTGCTTCTGGACCTAGTCCTTGGTGTGGCCAGATTAGGAATTTCTGGGGGCAGGCAGAGGAGCTCCAGGCACACCCAGATAACTGGGATGGTTCTGGTTCCTCTTCACTCATTCAGCAGTATATATTAAGTACCCAGTACATGCAGGCATTTTCCTAGACACGAAATTTAAAGAATAAAACAGACACAATCCCTGGGGCTCAATTACAAACTGAGTTTCAGATCATCTGTCTAGACATCTTAAGTAGTCATGTCCACAGTGCATTTGAAGTGATGCCCTCATGGCTGCCTCTGGATATGGGTGCTCCACCCCTATTAGAACACAAATATGAACCACAGGACCAACTAAAACTCTGAGTGGTCTTGGGCTCACAGCCTCTTCTGTCGACTCACATATCACAGTGCTAGGCCTCAGCACAGACTGGGAGTGTGGGGGCTGTGCTGGGCAATGACAGGCAGAAACCTGGAGCTCACACACCTTTCAGTTCCCATGGGAACGCTTATGTCTGGGGGATTCCCCTGAAGAAGTAAATGAGTCAGAAAGCTGTGGATAGGGTCCCAGCCTCCCTGGTAATCAGAGAGGTTGATTTAGGCCCTGAGAGACTCATCCCCTCCATAGCCCTATCTCACTCCACCTGCCCTCCATATATCCACCTCCTCTGGCACCCATAACTGGGGACCAAAAGAGGAGGTGAGGTGAGCAACATGTTCACAAGCTGTCTGAAGCTCGGCCCTGTTGCTCAGGTGCATGGAGGATGGAGTATGCTGTGGCCATGACCGTGGAGAGGAGAGTGTCAATAAGAAGACCAGACTCACACAATGTCTGTCGGGCTTAGGTCTTCCGGTACAAGGATAACCACAGTGGGGTTGGAAGTGGGTTGAGGCCATCATGTGGGTCCAAGAGTCAAAGGAGGGTGCTGCAGGTGCACAGCATTGAGAGGCCAGGCATCTGGCTCTGTTCCACACGTGACTCCCCCCCACGGTCTCTCTCTCATCTTAGGCACCTGGCTGTGTTAGTACCTGCAGCTTACCTGGCAGCCCCTGCTCTGTCCTTTTTTTAGGCTAAAGTTGGCCTACATGCAGGTCAGTTCGCCTGCCTCAGACTTGAAATACCATGCCCCATTTTCCTGGTGCAGAAGGAGATTTTAGAGTCCACTGAGGTAAAGCCAGAGGGTAAGAGGGACTAAAGGCAGGGAAGATTCTCTGCATTAGCGTTCAGGTATTCCTTTTAAAGACAGTAGATATTTCTGTTTTGGGGAAGGCACAGGGAATGTCAGTTACGTGAGAGAACCTTTTTCTCTTGCTCTAGTGCCAGCTCCAAGGTTCTTGCTTGCTGAAGGGTCAGAAGAAGGGTCACCGCAGGGCCTAGAGACAGCTGCACCAGGACCGGTGGTTCCGATGGGTGTGCGGAGTAGGTGGGCACTCATGGTGGGCCTGGGGCAGGTCTTCCCTGTGCAATAAGCTGCCCCACACCTGCCTTTCCATGGCCTGGACTCCTATGATGAGGGTCCAGATCCCCAGCTCCACCACTTATCAACCACGTAACCTGGGCAAGTTCACTGTCCATCTGAGATCAGTAGAGTTGGACAATGAGAGGACATCCCACACAGAATGGCTGTGCAGATTAAAAGAGGTAGAACAGATAGAACATCAGGCAGAGCCTGG
>NC_041233.1:122842058-122849682 GCF_002837175.3 Physeter macrocephalus | reverse complement strand
GGGTCACCCCCCAATCTGCCCAGAGACTCAGCAGCCCCAGCACCTAATACACAGCTGAAGTGCACTTAAGCTCAAGGGAGGGAAACAGACAAAGCCCGTGGTTGTAGCTGCACAGAGGAATGTGCATTTGAACAGGGAATTAGGGCAGAATGGTGACCAGGGTGGGTGGAAGATGCTTCCTTGGGTTGAGCAGAATTGAGCTGCCTTCTGGAGCTGGCAGTTAGTGGAGATGGGCTGGCTCGGCTTCATCCTCCACTTCTGAGTTCCTACTGTCACTCATGCCCCTGCTGTGTATGCAAAGATGGGGTGTGGCAGACCCATGTGACATTCCCCCTGCTCCCCAGGACGTGTTCAAGAAGGTGGTTCCCACTCAGTGTCTTGGCTCCATCTGGTCCCATAAAACACATTTGGAAATGAGCACATGGCACCAACCATCCACGCCACTATCACCAAGGTCAACTATGTGGCCAAGTGCGTCATCACCACCTGCCTCGAGGACCCGAGCATGATGGCCCAGGAGAGGGCCTGGGTGGTGAAGCACTGGATGAAAGTGGTCAGGGTCTGCCATGGGAGGTGCAGCAGAGTCACTCTCCAGTCTTGGAACTGCCACTTCCACTGTAACAGCTTTCAGGATTGAAGTCGGTGTTCTAAGCCCCTGCACAATCCCTATGAGGCCAGAGATATATGGATCCCAGGGTGAACAGCTGGAGTTTCTCCCCTGTGGACGGATACTCCAAAATACCCGGAATGAGAGAGGATGCTGGGCCCTGCCCAGATAAGAGATAAAAAGAGCACATATTCCTCATTCTCGAAGTCAAGGAGACCTTCCCAACTACACACGCGGAGAAAGACTCTTTGAAGTTCAAAAAGGGAAGGTTGGAGTTAGAGATAGGGTTGGTGATGTCTGCGAACATCCCTGTTGTCCCCAACCTCCGGGCGAGTTGGAAAATATGAGAAAGTACGACCACCGTGACACACGGAGGATGACGCAAGACCCGGACAACCTCTCCTGGTAACAGACAACAGCCCGGGTGTTCCCCGCGGCACAAGGGGCACCACGGCGTGCAGGTCGACACATCCAGTATGCCCAACACTTCCCAGAGCTCAGCGCTAGCCTCAGAAGCTGTAGACCTGCTCCGCCAATCTCCGGCGACAACATGAACCGCCCACGCCCCGGCGCCACCGGAACAGTCGTCGCCAGAGTCGCTGGCCTCCCGGAACTCTGTCTCCTGCCCGGCGGCTGAATCTCAGCCCTCGGGAAGGTCACTGAAGCTCCGGATGGAAGGGACAGTCTTAACGCGACTGCTACTTGGCGCCCGACCAGTGGCGGGAAAGTCCGAGGGACGGATCCCGATTGCAGGCCGGCGAGGTTACAGCGCGGCGTGGCCAGACTCCCGAGTTCGTCCCGGGGCGTCTGCGTTGGAACTAGCTTCTGGATCGGCACCGCGGGAAGAGACCCCGGGAACAGAAGAGGACAGGGGACTGGGAAGAGGTCGCCGGGAGGCTGCCGCGGAGAAGCGATCCCCAGGCGATCCCGGCGGTGCGGTCGCACTAGTGGCCCAGAGCGCTGGGGCGGGTCCCTGCTCCTGGGAGCACTTAGGGATTTTGCGGGGACTTGGGCTGCGTGGACTGTAAAACTGAAACCATGAAATTACGCGTAGAAAACATGTATGAATGATTTTTATTCTATGATTTCGAAACGGAGTCCTTGCAAAGAATTTTTTTTTTAAGTCCAGAAACCATCAAAGAAATGAATGATAAACTTGACCACAAATTCATCTTTACATATTGCACAAGCAAAGTCCAATGATAAGAAACCGGTGTGTGAGGAACATTTGTGCCAATACATGTGTAAAAAGATTACTGATATCAGAATCACTTAATATAAAAACAGAACATTCAGAAAACATAGACATTAAGAGGGACCAGGAAACGAAATTCTGGTACGTCTACACAACGCAATATTATCAATGTGTGTTTTAGTTATTGACATTTTCAAATGAGGTAAATCTGTAGGTGGAAAGATGTTGACTTGGAAAGATGTTGATGATGGACTGTTCAATGGAAATAGCAAGTTGTAGGACTTCCACTGGTGTTAAAAATAATAATTAAAACATACACACACAAACACACAGGAGAGACTATAGCATCCATTTGATCCTACGGGAAAATATGACTCTGGAATCAACCACATAAATGTGTCATTCAGGAGACATCATCTAAATCACCTTATTCAGTCCTTAATCAAAATTTCATTTATTAACAACTATCTTCTGAGAACCTCCAATATTTCAGAATTTCAACTTTTATGAGGATTGAAAGGTAAATAATAGTATGTACTTACCTTCATAGAACTCTGCTTCTTAATACAGTAAATTAAACTACTCTGCAAAATAAAACTTCAGATATTAAAAATTAAATGTAAATAATGGTTTACACATTGTATAATTCCAAAATTGTGCTACTAGTTGACAAAGAAAAGTTGGCACTTTATAAAATAAAATTGACATTTCAAACATTGTCAATTCTGGTTCTTTGATTAGGTTGTAAATTTTCAGAATGGCTGGGTTATTAAAAATACCTTCTAAAATTCTGAATTTTGTAAAGTTGCTCTGCAAGGTTTCGGAAGAGTAAAGCTAGATTTCTTTTCCTAAGCGCCAGGTTTCCTGTTTACTGTATCATGAAATAAGTATTTTTAAAATTAATTGTTTGGATTCGAAAATAAACTTTTGAAAATCAATAATGGTTTTTATTAGAATAGAAAATCTGCTGCACATGTCCCTTAAAAATCCATTTATCTGTCATTTTCTTTGAACATTCATGGGGCACCAGTTTCAAGAATACTGTCCAAGAGGATCTCTATTTTAATCATTATTTGGGGCTCCTAATTTTCTCTTAACTAAATTTTAGAGAATCCAAAACACCCTAAATAACACAATATTGCCATATAGATATTTCCTGAAATGTGCTATAAGCTATACACATTATTGATAAATTTGAATTGAAATGTATTTATAAATGCATAAGAAAAAAACAAAGTGTATTTTCTTTGTGCTATTGTTATGCAAGAATGCACTTTTAAGAAAGAAATATTATACCAGATGCAAGAATCTCTGGAAGTTGCATTAAAATGCTTTTGTATTTAATAACCGAAAATTATGTAGTTGTAGACGTTGGTTATTTTTGTTAAGTTTTCAGAAGCATATTAAATTATGTATTCATTATTTCATCAATGTGACCATTTTTAGAGTTGGCTTTACTACTTACTTCGTAATACTGTGTTAGTTTCTGTTGCACAACAAAGCGAATCAGCCATATGCATACACATATCCCCATATCTCTTCCATCTTAAGCCTCCCTCCCATCCTCCCTATCCCACCCCTCTAGGTCATCACAAAGCATCAAGCCGATCTCCGTATGCTATGCTGCTGTTTCACACCACCCAACTGTTTTACATTCGGTAGTGTAAATACGTCGATGCTACGTTCACTTTGCCCTTCCACCCCGTGTCATCAAGTCCATTCTCTATGTCTACCTATTTATTCCTGTCCTGCAACTATGTTCATCAGTACATTTTTTGTTTTTCTTAGATTCCATATATATGCGTTAGCATACGGTGTTTTTTTTCCTCTTTCTGACTTACTTCAGTCTGTATGACAGATTATGTCCATCCACCTCACTACAAATAACTCAATTTCCTTTCTTTTTATGGCTGAGTAATATTCCATTGTACATATGTGCCACATCTTCCTTATCCATTCATCTGTCGATGGACATTTGGGTTGCTTCCATATCCTGGCTATTGTAAATAGCGCTGCAATGAATATTGTGGTTCATGTCTCTTTTTGAATTATTGTTTTCTCAGGGTATATGTCCAGTAGTGAGATTGCTGGGTCATATGATAGTTCTCTTTTTATTTTTTAAGGAACCTCCATATTGTTTTCTATAGTGGTTGTATCAATTTACATTCCCACCAACAATGTGGGAGGGTCCCCTTTTCACCACACCCTTTCCAGAATTTATTGTTTCTAGCTTTTTTGATAATGGCCATTCTGATTGGCGTGAGGTGATACCTCATTGTAGTTTTGATTTGCATTTCTCTAATAATTAGTGATGTCAAACATCTTTTCATGTGCCTCGTGGCCATTTGTATGTCTTCCTTGGTGAAATGTCTATTTAAGTCTTCTGCCCATTTTTTTTTATTGCATTGATTATTTTTTTGATATTGAGCTCCATGAGCTGTTTGTATGTTTTGGAGATCAATCCTTTGTCAGTTGCTTCATTTGGAAATAATTTCTCCCATTCTGAGGATTGTCTTTTTGTCTTGTTTATGGTTTCCTTTGCTTTGCAAAAGTTTTATGTTTAATTAAGTCACATTTGTTTTTGTTTTTGTTACTCTAGTAGGTGGGTCAAAAAATACTGCTGTGGTTTATGTCAAAGAGTGTTTTTCCTATGTTTTCCTCCAAGTGTTTTATAGTGTCTAGTCTTATATTTAAGTCTATAAACCATTTGGAATTTATTTTTGTGTATGTTGATAGGGAGTGTTCTAATTTCATTCTTTTGCATTTACCTATATAGTTTCCCCAGCACCAATTATTTAAGAGGCTGTCTTTTCCCCAATGTATGTTCTTGTCTCTTTTGTGGTAAATTAGCTGCCCATATGTGTGTGGGTACCTGTACCATCCTGTACCATTGATCTATATTTCTGATTCCGTTCAAGTACCATACTGTGTTGATTATTGTAGCTTTATGGTGTAATTTGAGGTCAGGGGGCATGATTCCTCCAGCTCCGTTTTTCTTTCTCAAGATTGCTTTGGCTATTCGGATTCTTTTTTCTTTTCATACTAATTGCAACATTTTTTTTCTAATTCTGTGAAGAAAGCCATTGGTAGTTAGAAAGAGATTGCATTGAATCTGTAGTTGGCTTTGGGTAGTATAGTCATTTTCACAATATTGATTATTCCAATCCAAGTATATGGTATATTTCTCCATCTGTTTATGTTATCTTTGATTTCTTTCATCAGTGTTTTATAGTTATCTGAGTACAAGTCTTTCACCTTCTTAGGCAGGTTCATTCCTAGGTATTTTATTCTTTTTGTTGCAAAGGTAAATGGGAGTGTTTCCTCAATTTCTCTTTCTGATTTTTTGTTGTTGGTGTATAGGATTACCAGAGATTTCTGTGCATTAATTTTGTATCCTAAAGCTTACCAAATACAATGATTAGTTCTAGAGTTTTCTGGTGACATCTTTAGGATTTTCTATGTATAGTATCTTGTCATAGGCAAATAGTGACAATTTTACTTCTTCTTGTCCAATGTGGATTCCTTTTATTGCTTTTTCTTCTCTGATTGCCGTGGCTAGGACTTCCAAAACTATGTTGAATAAGAGTGGTGAGAGTGGACATTCTTGCCTTGTTCCTGATCCTAGTGGACATGCTTTCAGTTTTTCACCATTGAGTATGAGGCTTGTGCTGGGTTTGTCATATATGACCTTTAATATGTTCAGGTAGTTTCCCTCTATGTTCATTTTCTGGAGAGTTTTTATCATAAATCAGTGTTGAATTTTGTCAAGAGCTTTTTCTACATTGATTACGATGATCATATGGTTTTTCTTCCTTAATTTGTTAATCTGTTGTTTCAGATTGTTTGATTTGCATATATTGAAGAATCCTTGCATCCCTGGGACACATCCTAGTTGATCCTGGTGTCTGATCTTTTTAATGCGCTGTTGGATTCTGCTTGCTAGTATTTTGTTGAGGATTTTTGCATCTCTGTTCATCAGTGATATCGGCTTGTAGATTTCTTTCTTTGTGATATCTTTTTCTGGTTTTGTTTGGTATCAAGTTGTGATTTCTCCTTTTTCATTTCTAATTTATTGATTTGGGTCCTCTCTCTTTTTTTCTTGATATGTCTGCTAAGGGTTTATCAATTTTGTTTATCTTCTCAAAGAACCAGCTATTAGTTTTATTGATCTTTGCTATTGTTTTCTTCATTTCTATTTCATTTATTTCTGCTCTTTTATTTCTGATTTCTTTCCTTGTACTGACTTTGGTTTTCTTTGTTCTTTTTTCTCCAGTTGTTTTATGTGTATGGTTAGCTTGTTTATTTGAGATATTTCTTGTTTCTTGAGGTGAGATTGAATGGCTATAAATTTCCCTCTTTTGATAGAATTCGTCTGTGAAGACAGCTAGTCCAGGACTTTTGTTTTTTGGAAGTTTTTAAATTACAGTTTCAATTTCATTACTTGTGATACATCTGTTTATATTTTCTAGTTCTTCCTGGTTCAGTCTTGTAAAATTGTACCTTTCCAGGAATTTGTCCATTTCTTCATGGTTGTCCATGTTATTGGCCTACATATGTTTGTAGTTTTCTCTTATAATCCTTTGTATTTCAGCAGTGTCAGTTGTGATTTCTCCTTTTTCATTTCTAATTTATTGATTTGGGTCCTCTCTCTTTTTTTCTTGATATGTCTGCTAGCTATAAATTTCCCTCTTAGAACTGATTTTGCTGCATCCCATAGGTTATGGGTCAGCATGTTTTCATTGTCATTTGTTTCTATGTATTTTGAAATTTCTTGTTTGATTTCTTCAGTGATCTCTTGGTTATTTAGTAGTGCACTGTTTTGCCTCCATGTATTTGTGTTTCTTACAGTTTTTTTCTTGTAATTGAATTCCAATCTCATAGAATTGTGGTCAGAAAAGATGTTTGATACGATTTCAAATTTTGTAAATTTTCTGAGGCTTGATATGTGACCCAAGATGTGATGTATCCTGGAGAATGTTCTGTGTGCAATTGAGAAGAAAGTGTATTCTGCCAATTATGGGTGGCATGTTCTATAAATATCAATGAGTTCTATCTGGTCTATTGTGTCATTTAAAGCTTGTGTTTCATTATTTATCTTCTGTTTGGGTGATATGTCCATTGGTGTAAGTGGGGTGTCAGAGTCCCCTAATATTATTGTGTTACTGTTGATTTCTCTTTTCATGGTTGGTAGCATTTGCTTTATGTATTGAGGGGCTCCTATGTTGGGTGCATAAACATTTATAATTGTTATATCTTCTTCTTGGATTGATCCTTTGATCATTATATGGTGTCTCTCCTTATCTCTTGTAATAGTTTTTATTTTCAAGTCTATTTTATCTAATACAAGTATTGCTACTCCAGGTTTCTTTTGATTTCCATTGTATGGAATACCTTTTTCCATACCTTCAGTTTCAGTCTGTATGTGTCCCTAGGTCTGAAGTAGATCTCTTGTTGACAGCATATATAAGGGTCTTGTTTTTGTATCCATGCAACCTGTCTGTTTCTTTCGGTTGGGGAATTAAATCCATTTACATTCAACGTTATTATTGATAGGTACATTCCTATTACCATTTTCTTAATTGTTTTGGATTTGTTTTTGTGCGTCTTTTTCTTCTCTTTTGTTTCCCGCTTAGAGAAGTTTCTTTAGCATTTGTTGTAAAGCTGGTTTGATGGTGCTGAATTTCCTTAGCTTTTATTTGTCTGAAAAGTTTTTGACTTCTTCATCGAATCTGAATGAGATCCTTGCTGGGTAGAGTAATCTTGGGTGTAGGTTGTTCTCTTTCATCACTTTAAATATAACCTGCCACTCCCTTCTGGCCTGC
>NC_041233.1:122814220-122834221 GCF_002837175.3 Physeter macrocephalus | reverse complement strand
CTTGTGTTTCATTATTTATCTTCTGTTTGGATGATCTGTCCATTGGTGTAATTGGGGTGTCAGAGTCCCCTAGTATTATTGTGTTAGTGTTGATTTCTCTTTTCATGGTTGGTAGCATTTGCTTTATGTATTGAGGGGCTCCTATGTTGGGTGCATAAACATTTATAATTGTTATATCTTCTTCTTGGATTGATCCTTTGATCATTATATGGTGTCTCTCCTTATCTCTTGTAATAGTTTTTATTTTCAAGTCTATTTTATCTAATACAAGTATTGCTACTCCAGGTTTCTTTTGATTTCCATTGTATGGAATACCTTTTTCCATACCTTCAGTTTCAGTCTGTATGTGTCCCTAGGTCTGAAGTAGATCTCTTGTTGACAGCATATATAAGGGTCTTGTTTTTGTATCCATGCAACCTGTCTGTTTCTTTCGGTTGGGGAATTAAATCCATTTACATTCAACGTTATTATTGATATGTACGTTCCTATTACCATTTTCTTAATTGTTTTGGATTTGTTTTTGTGCATCTTTTTCTTCTCTTGTGTTTCCTGCTTAGAGAAGTTTCTTTAGCATTTGTTGTAAAGCTGGTTTGGTGGTGCTGAATTCCGTTAGCTTTTATTTGTCTGAAAAGTTTTTGACTTCTTCATCGAATCTGAATGAGATCCTTGCTGGGTAGAGTAATCTTGGGTGTAGGTTGTTCTCTTTCATCACTTTAAGTATAACCTGCCACTCCCTTCTGGCCTGCAGAGTTTCCACTGAAAAATCAGCTGATAAACTTATGGGGATTCCTTTGTATATTACTTTTATTTTTCCCTTGCTGCTTTTAATATTTTTTCATTGAATTTGATTTTTGTTAGTTAGATTAATATGTGTCTTGGTGTGTTTTTCAATGGGTTTATCCTATATGGAACTTTTTGTGCTTCCTGCACTTGGGTGATTATTTCCTTTGCCATTTTATGGAAGTTTTCCTACTATAATGTCTTCAAATATTTCCTCAGACACTTTCTTTTTCTCTTCTTCTTTTGGGATCTCTATTAATCGAATGTTGATGCATTAGTGATGTCCCAGAAGTCTCTTAGATTGTCTTCAAATCTTTTCATTGTTTTTTCTTTATTCTGCTCCTCAGCAGTTATTTCCAACATTTCATCTTCCAGCTCACTTCTTCTTTCTTCTGCCTCTGTTATTCTGTTATTGATTCCTTCTAGTTTATTTTTCATTTCAGTTATTGTGTTGCTCATCTCTGTTTGTTCTTTAGTTCTTCTAGATCTTTGTTAAACATTTTTTGTATTTCCTCTATCTGTGCTTCCATTCTATTTCCAAGATTCTGGATCATATTTACTATCATTACTCTGAATTATTTTTCAGGTAGGTTGCCTATTTCCTCTTCATTTATTTCATCTTGTAGGTTTTTACCTTCCTCCTTAAGCTGTGACCTAGTTTCTGCTGTGTCTTTTTTTTTATGATTGGATTTGTGTTACTGCTATACTGCTTGTTTGGCCTGAGACTTCCAACACTGGAGTCTGTAGGCTCTTGGTTAGAGCTGGATCTTGCTGCTGTGATGACGAACTCTGTGAGACTTCACTCTGATGAATATTCTCTGGGACCTGAGGTTCTCTGATAGTCCAGTAGTTCCGACTTGGATCTCCCACTGCAGGAGTTTCTGCCCAACCCCAGCTGGAGAATCAAGATACTGCAAGCCACGTGTGACACCCAAAAAGAAAAAAAGAAACAATGGAGAAAAGAACTATAACAAAATAAAAAAATAAAATTAGACTAGGGAAATAACATACGTTATAAAGAATATAAAAATAAATATATAGATGGATCAATAACTGGAAGGTACAACAGTACCACAATAGTAAAAACGAGGAGGTAGGAAAAAAGAAAGGTGGGGTTAAAGGGGAGGACTTGGCTGTGGAGAGCAGGATCTAAGCAATGGTGAGGATTGGGCTGTGGGTGGGCTCAATGCTCAGGATCCACAGGGCTGGAAAGGGCTCTGGGGGCTGTGGAGGGTGGGGCTTATTCTCAAGGAACATTAGGAGCAAACGTGTGCCCCGATCCCTGGTCTCAGAGGGCAGGGGAACTCGCTTGGGAATCCATCAGGCTTCCAGTTCTCGAGTGGATAGGGCAAACTCCCTACTCTCGTCGCCTCTCCTCCTCCATTCTTGGAGGGCCCCTCCCACCTACCCCTACAGATCCCCCCAGCCTCCCTCCGATGCCCCCAGGACCCGTAGGGACTGGATGGGTCTTTGGAAGGGGGGGAACAGGCTTAGGAGTTCAGCAAGCTCTGCGGCCCAAGTGGGTAAGGTGATGGCCCTCCACTCCTCTCCTGCTCTTCCCGGAGAGTCCCTGCCACCTGCCTCTCCTGATCTCCCCAGCCTCAGGAGCGCTGATCTTGTCTGGCTTCCACTTCTCCTCCCTCTTCAGTCCCCGTATGTCCTACCAGTTCACTCTGGGGTTCCTCCCATCTCCTTGGGGGTCAGTGTTCCCCACCATCGTCCGGCAGGTGCCCTAGTTGTGGGGAGACGTTAACTCCACATCTTCCCACACTGCCATCTTGAATCCTCCCCCTATTCTTTAAAAAAAACTTGACATATTCAATAAACTCTGCCAAACATTGTCACATTCAAAAGAGATGTCTCAAAACCAACGTTCAAACTAAATAGTTTTATCGTTTATAATGCCCCGTTTTGATACTCAGAAAATACCTGGTAGTGTTTAGAGATGAAACTCATCCAGATGGGAGTTGTATTTCAGTAATAGGAATTAGTGATTTTTTTCTTCGATAAGAGAAGGCAGCAGGTGGATTCCCTCCCCAGAGCAGTAAAAATTGTACCTTTTGTGTCTATTTGTGTCTAGTGTTTATTCTAACCATGATTACTGAGAGTAATGTAACCAGTTTTGTATTTACCAAAAACAGGTTTATTTCACATGGCAAAATTTCCTAAGTTTACCTGCTCTTTAGGTAAAACTCCAACATGTAGTGTTAAAAAATACTACTTTCCTAACCCAGGTCTGGCAAAATGTTCTAAAGGGCAGATAGTAAATCTTTTAGGCTTTGTCACATGACCTGTGTTGCATATACTCAATTCTGTTATTGCAGGAGGAAAGCACCCACAGATAAAAGGTAAATGAATGAGCATGGCTATGCTCCAATAAAACTTTATTTATTTGTAGGCACTAAAATTTGACGGTCATATACTTCTGACGTTTCACAATTTTTTTTTTTTATAACTTAACATTTAAAATTATAAAAACCATTCTTAACTTGCAGTTCCTACCAGCACCGGCTGGGGCAGAATTTGGCCCACGGGATGCAGGATGTTACGGCCTGATCTATAGAGCTACACTGGAAACGACACTTTTTAGACATCAGCATTCCAAAATAAACTGATTTCATTTGACACATGCCAGAAAATATTAAAACAATACAAATACCAAATTACCAAAGGCTTCCCATCAAATACTCCCCCAAGATGCACCAGCCCCCCAAGCACGGCCTCGTAATCTTGGCATCCCTAGCCACCGGCAGTGAGTGAAAGCTGTACTGTCCCTGTTCACCCTGTTCTGCCGCGTGCAGGGCCTCCATTAGTTCTGAGCAGCAGCTACTTGCTGGGTACAGTTCCTCACCTGTTAAGTCACCAGTAACTACAGTGTCTCCCAGAGGGACATAAAGCTGCCTTTCTAGCCCCACCCCTGAACGTGAAGTCCGGCCACTGAGTCCTGCTTCTCTGACGCCTAATGGCCAGCAGAGCATGGCAGTTGTTTTGTGCTCTGTGCACTCAAACCTGGTTGAGGCTGTGAACAGCTCTTGAGACTCACAGCCAACGCTTAAGGATGACTGGTATTTCGATTCATGAACCATCTTGTTTTGGCAGGGGACGGAACACCTTCTACAAAATAATTTTGTAGAACCGTTTTTACCAGGATGGAAACCTGGGCCCGTTCACACCAGAGACAAGGATCAGAGAAGGGACGCGCGGGGTGCGGCGTGGACTTGGTATCCCAACAGCGGCCCCGGGAGCAGCACGCAGACAGCGGAGGGGCCGGTGCGTCCTGTCCTCGCGCTCTCTGTGCGAAAGGCCGGCAGGAGGGAGGAGCCGGATGTGGCAGGGTCCCTGCGCCACCAGACTTAGATGCGAGGCCTGGCTCAAAGGCTCGGGCTGTCGCTGGGCCGGCAGGTCCTGGGAAGGAGCGCGTGAGGAGCCGGGGAAGCAGCTCCTCCCGGCACAGATGCGGAGGCGTCTTCCTGGGACGGGGAGCTGCCGGGGGTTTGGGGTCTCGGACGTGCTTCGTTGGCCTCGCCGCCCTTCGCGCAGGAGACCCGGGGCGGCAGCTCCAGGGCGCGCGGTGTCAGGTGTCCGCGGAGTCTCCGAAGGGCAGGTCACGGCGCTTCCAGACTCGTGGCTGCGCGCCCAGGGTCCCCTGACGTCCCCGCATCTGGACATGCGGGGAGAGCGGAGCCAGGCTCCGACTCCTCTGGTTTTTTAGCTGCTCGGGCTTTGAATGGGCCGCGCGACACCGACTGTTTCTCCGCCCGAAGAAGCAGTCAAACTGCCCGCTCCGTGGCCCCGGAGCGCGGAGCAGTCCCTTTCGTCCTTCCTTCCTTCCTCAACCTCGGGGCGCCCGGACTCACGTCTCAGGAACCCGACCCGACCACGTGTGCGGGCCCTGAGACGCTTCTGAAAGCAGGCGGGTCTCTCTGTCCGCCTCCCGCAAGGGCAGCGACGTGCGCTCCGGAGGGTCTGGGCGAGTTCTGGGCAGAGAAGTGGAGGCCACCTGGGGACACCTGTTCCAGGCCATGGGCACCTGCCAGGAGCGTGTCCCTGCTCTCTTCCCTTGTGCCACCCTGCGTGCCCTCAAATCAAAGTGGGGTTCACCGTTCTTCACTCAAGGCCTTTGTTTTTCCCTGTGCTTCTCCTTGACCTCAGTTGCCAGGACATCACTTTGTTGTCTGAACCCTCTGCTGCGTTGTTTTTTGTGTTGAACGGACAGGGTGAGACTAGGTGTTAAAGAGGGCGGGGTACTTGGGCAAATAACTGAAGTGAGCAGGGTCAGCATCTCAGGGGCACCCACACCCACAGCTGCATCCTGCCTACCCAGCCGCCACCCTAATGTCTTGGACTCCTCCTGCCTAAACCCCACAACAGGCCTAGCTGTCCATTGGATTCTGTGCCTGTGTATCCCGGGGTCCCCTCCTGGCTCATCCCTGGCTGTGCAGAACCCACCTGCGCCTAAACCCCACAACAGGCCTAGCTGTCCATTGGATTCTGTGCCTGTGTATCCCGGGGTCCCCTCCTGGCTCCTCCCTGGCTGTGCAGAACCCACCTGCCCTCCTCCACAAAGCTGCCCTTACAGGCTGTCACCATATAATGTGCCCGCCTTGCTTCTTGCTGGTGATAAACTAACAAAGCATTATTCTTTATGCATCTATTATGACCCAGTCTGATAACGCCCATTGTTTGATTATCTGTAACTCATATTTTAGTGCTTAGTTGTATTCTAAAGTGTTGTGAAGAAAATTTTCAATTATGTAAATAATGTCCTTTCAAGTGACGCAGAAGGGTAGTGTGCTCAGCAGAAACATGACCCCTCAAGTTGTCCAGGCCCTAATCCCAAATATGAAGATGTAAAGTCACCTGGCAAAAGGGACTTGTGTAGGGTGATTAAGTTAAGGATCTTGAGCTGGGGAGACCCTCCTGTGTTATTTGTGTGGGTGCACTGTGATCACATAGGGCCTCGTAAGTGCAAGAGAGAGTTAAGAGAAACACAGAAGGAGGAGAAGTGAGGACGTGACCGAGGAGGGAGTGAAGTGGGTGCTGGGGCCACAGGCAAGGATTGTGACAACCTCTATAAGCTGGTGAAGGAACAAACCTTCCCTCAGAGCCTCCAAGAAACACAGCGCCATTCACACCTGATGTCCGCATAGTGAGACCCATTTGAGACTTCTGACTCCAGGACTCTAAGAGAAGGAACTTGTGTAATTTGTTATATCAGCAAGAGGAAACAAATACAGGTAGGGAAGTGTTTTTTTTTTTTTTTTAAGCAGGTTTATTATAACACTGGTAAGTGAAATTTCCTTGTATTGCAATTTACAGTGAGGAGGGTGACACTGATAATATTTCCTCAAACAAATCATTTCAGAAGCCCCTCTCCTGCAAAGGAAGGGGGGATCATGAGTAGGGAAGCCTCAGGGCAGCAAGGGGAGCAGCTGTGTGCCCAGCGCCTGACTGAGGAGGTCTGAGGGCCTCTACGTGGGAGAGGGAGATGTTGAGAGGCTTCCCTGAGGTCTCCTCATCTGCACCTAACCAGCAGCTGATCACCGTGCGTCCAGATGGAAGCAGGGACGATGCCTCACTTTTCTTACTTCTAAAGCAGAGATGACAAAACTATCACGTCATAGAGCTGTGTGGAGAATTAAATGGGGGCACGAACCCGTGTCCCCTGCATCGGCAGGCGGACTCTCAACCATTGCGCCACCAGGGAAGCCCCCTATGAATGATTTGAGATAATTATGTGTTACTTGTCTAAATGGGCCACAAGGTAGTCAGTATTAACGTTGGATTCTGGTCCTGCTTCGGACCTTTCTCATCACTCCTGACTTGTTTCTACTTCTCCATCCCCCTTGGTCCACAGGGACCTAATGACTTCCAGCTGAAACTCCACTTTCCCTTGTATGTTGTTGGAGAGTGGGCAGGAAGCAGCCTTCTTCTGTGCCCACCTGAACCCTTTATTTCAGGATCTTATTTAATCCTCGTAACAAAGCACTGAGGCAACACAAACATTCTCTTGATTTTCGAGAACACAGAACTGAAATTTGGTGCTTTAGTAACTTGGCCAGGATCACAGCGTGAATGAGTGGGTGACCAAGATTTAAATCCAGGCAAGTCTGATTCCTGGGCCCTCACACCCACAGGAAATTCACCTCCTGTGCTACTCAGTGCTCAGGAATGGTACTGCTGTTTCGTTTTAAGTAGTCTTCAACTTCTGGTAACAGATATCTCTTATTACCGAAATACTTTATATTTATTGTAGCAAGCTTTAAAAATATGGATAATCATGAAACGAGATATTTATATTCACCTGTTACTCACAACCCCAAAAATCTAGCTGTAAGAGAGGATCTCTCTTGTTTTATTTCCTTTCCATTTTAAATATTTGCCTGATATAGAAGGTACTAGATTTGTTTAACCAAATTCTTTTGCTGATCATTTAAGATTATTTCTCATTTTAGAGTAAGCATTCTGATAGTTAAAATATTATACATAATTATTTTTTGATATAATTTCCCAGAAATGACAACAGAAATTTCTAGGCCAAACAGAGAACTTTTTAAAGGCTTTTGATTTACATGTACCGCAAAGGGCCAAGCAGAAAAAAAATTGAAGAGCATGCAGATTTTCATGGATGAAAGATAGAGTCTTTGTTTTTGGGTAAGATATTACATAAAAATATTGTGTTCCCTTCACAGAAAGGAAAATATTATTTCAGTCTAAATTTATACAGATAGGTTGATTTCCTTTCCTATTTTCTAGTAACCATTTGTAATTCTTCATTTGAATTTTCCCACCTTTGTATCTTACCAAATTTTCTGCTATAATGTTTATACTATTATATATTTGTAGGAATTATTTATTAGGAATATCAGACTTCCGTGAATCATGTTATAAATAACATTTTGACTTTGTAGTTTTCCTCTGATTTCTTCACCTATAAGACTTGAACAATGTTGTATAGTAAAACCCTTTAAGGTTTTTCTATGTAGTTTGGAATTCAGGATGATGCTATGTATCATTTTCTTGCAGCTGCCGTAACAGATACCACAGCCTGCTGGGGGAGGGGACACTAAAACAACAGAAATTTATTTCCTCACAGTTCTGGAGGCTGGAAGTCCAAGGTTAAAATGTCATTCGGTGTGGTTTCTCCTGAGGCCTCTCCCCTGGCTTTGCAGATGGAGGCCTCCGCAGTGTGTCCTCACATTTTCTTCCTGCTCTGCACACAGCCCTGTGTTTTTGTTGGGCCGAATTTCCTCTTCTTATAGGGACGCAGTCTGATTGGCTTAGGGTCACCCTAACAGCCTCATTTGAATTGGTTTACCTCTTTAAAGGACCATCTGCAAGTCCATACACATTGTTACATAACGAGTGTTAGGGCTTTAACCTATGAATTTGGGGGACACAATTCAGTTCATAACAATTTATAAAGGTCTTCCTTACCTCAAGATCATAGAAATATTTTTATTTTCTTCTGGAAGTTTACTATATCAAATTTTATATATAAATTCCACTTGTAATTTATTTTGTCGTGTGGTACATTATTTATTGAGAAATATGTAAGGAACCTGCATAGGTAATATAAGTGTATAGTAAAAAAATACTCATATTATCCCCACCCACCTTCAGAAATAGAACATTCTAATTCTTCTGTGCCTCTCAACTCTCTGACATTCCCTGGCTTTCATTACACAGTCCTACAGGCATATGAATTCCTAAACAACACATTGGCTTTTCCCCTTTTAGTCCTTTGTATAAGTAAAATCACATAGTGATTATCTGTTTGAGATGTAATTTTCATTTAGTTTACAGTATTGTTTACTGAGATTTATCTGTGTTGTCCCATGCAGGTGATTTATTTTTGCTCTTTAGTAGTCTATATTTTAAATATACCAAAATCTATCCTATCTATTTGGAATGAATATTTGAATATTTCCTAACATTACTATTATGGAACTGGTTCATATGTTTCTGCTCTGTGTCTTGGGTAACAATTAATAAGACCTCAGTAATGTACTCAACTATGTGTCTTGGGTAACAATTAATAAGACCTCAGGAATGTACTCAACTAGCTGTACAATATAATCACAGCTGATATTCCTATTAAACTAGAACGACAGCTCCTGCTATGCCGCATGTGAGCCAATGTTTTAATTGCCGTTTTTAAACATTTGCCCAACTGTGGAATGTGGAGAAGTGTTCGCCTGTGATCTCAATTTGCACTTAAGTTATTACCAATGAGAGTGACCATCTCTGAAAATCTTCACTGGACATCCATGTTTTACTTTCCATGAAATACCTGTTGATGTCTTTCTGACATCATTTATTGTTGATTTTTAAAGTTGTTTATAATGATTGCACCTATCACGTATTGCAGGTATTCCTTCTTCTTATGTTGCCTTTTAATGAGCAGTTTTTAATCATAACATGATAGTATTTATCAATCTTCTTCTTTAATGTTTTCCACTTTGTGTGAATATTTAAGAAGTTCATTGCTTTCCTGACATCATAAGAACATTCATTATGGAGGTGTCTAAAGATTTTGGGTTTTGTCTTTAACTTTGAATTTCAATTTACATGGAATTGATATGTCTGCATTATTTCTGAAGGAAAGTAGCTCGCCCTCCAGCAAAGGCTGCTGGGAGAAATTGCCACCCTACCTGCTTTTCCCATCTCCCTTCACCCACAGCTCGCACTTGAGATTAAGGTACCATTTCTGGAGGCTGTATGAGCTACAAGAAAAGGTAGAACAGAACAAGGAGAAAGAGAGACTGGGGCTGATATTTTCCATGGGTGGTGTGGAATCTTTCTCTAAGGAGGGGACACTAGAGTAAAGGCCATGAAGACAGAGAAGGAAAGAGACATTTATTGATGGAGTAGTAGCAAGTTTCATTAATCCACAGAAGAAAATGGAAAATTCTCTGGGCCAGAGGGTGCTCAGAGATTTCTAAGATGGTGCTGGCCGCCGGTGTGGTCAGAGCGTGTACATGTGCATGAGGAGGAGAGGACGCCAGGATCCTCGTTCACTTTCACAAGCTCTGTCCTTCAGTTTAGCTCCATCCCCTACCTGATGGGGAACCTTCCACTTTTTGAGGAAAAAACTGGAATGTCTTTGAGATTCCTAGAAACAACAAGCGACCTCCACTGCATTGTGATTGTCTTTTACTTTCTATCACACCATGAGAGGATGAGTTTCATACAGAGAAGTATTTTTTTGGGTGGGGGTGTTGGTTGGTTAGTTGGTTTGGTTTGGTTTGGTATTCTTAGTGATAAGAATGGTCAGTCCTCAGTAAATATTGATTAATGAACAAATAAGTGCAAAGGGGTGATGGCAACCATTTCTTCTGACCTCACCCGGTAGGAACCAGGTGTAGTAGGTTTAGAGGTGTTGCTAAACAGACTGTAAAAATGGCTACTTCTGTTTTTACCATGACGAAGGGTCTGGGGAATGAGTGTCAGTCCACAGCGTCCTGCCGTGTTCCCTTAGTGAGAATTGGTTGCCTACAGGCCCTGGATCCTGAGAGCAGACCAGACCCCAGGAGAAGTAGAGCCTTCAGTGCAGATGGAGAGAAAATATGAAAACTGGGTCTCTAGTTGGAAACAAAGGCAGCGATGTCACCGCAAGAGGAAAGCGAGTGAAGAAAGAGAAGCCACAAGCAGAAGGGGAAGAGTACAGGGCACCCGCGGGTTGGGGAGGTTGGAACAAGTCACTAGAAGAGGCGAGAAGTGGAGAGGACAGGAGACGGGTCCCGGACAGCAGAGGTCAGGCCAGGGTCCCGCAGGGGACGCCGCAGCCTCAGCCCGCCTGCCGCCTGCCAGTCACGGAGGGGAAAGCTCTTGTGTAGCACAACAGCGTATAACTTAGTAATACTACAGCCCTGGTTAGTCAAGTCCTCAACTAATGCCATTGCTTCAAATATCTCACATAAATACATACTTTTGTTTTTGATTCTTTTTGTATAAACACCTGAGATTTGACTGACCTCATGCTCCACCTGGTAACTCAGCTTAGAATTACAGACAGACCTGGGGTGCCTCTCAGCTCTTCCTCGTGGGAGCTGTGACTCAGGGTATGTCCCTCACACACACACCCCTCAAGAATAAGTGACCTTGTCTGTAAAATGGATATGATAATATTGTCTTTATGCTTAAATAAGAAATTGCCTGTAAAATTCCACAGTGTCTGGGACATGATAGGCATACAGTGTCACCTTATTATGTATTGTATATTTCCAGTGGGAAATTAGAGACACTTTACAAAGGGCATCCTGATGAGTGGACTGTGTACAGAGATGGATTTTCTTTACCTCAAGGGAGGAACCCCTACAACAGTTAGCTTCACTGGGTCTTCCTTCTTCTGCATCTTGGCCTACCCTCTTGGTCCTGCCTAGTTCCCCTCCCCTTCCCTCTTTAAGATGTTGTCAGTGTTGATCTCTCTCCAGTGTTGAGTTTTGTCTCCAGTTGTGGCCAGAGTGAAATGGCAGTCATCCACCAGGGGAACACCTAACCAAGATGAACACAGATTGGTCGTAGCTGTCTTGTAAAGAGGGAGGTTTCAGAGCTCATTTGTGGTTGATGACATGTCTAAGACCATTTAAAAATCAAAATAGAGTAACTATGCTTCAGGCATCCATATAGAGTCGAGTGGCCATTGTCGATGTGGTTTTACATAAATCCCTGCGTCACTGAGAACTTGAATTTTTGGAACTGTATCAAACTCAAGGACACCACTAGCCATTTTCCAAACAATGTCTGCCAGCAGCTGCCAGTTGTAACCATGGAATTTCAAAATCAGCTTCCTTCAAATCTATATATTTATTTTTAACCCAAACCTATCCTTGCTTAACAAGCCTCTTACTGCTTGCCAACTTCAATCCTACTTCTTGACAAACAATTTATGTAATGCTGCATGTTTTTGGCTTTATACACTTTCCCCATTTTGTAGTCTGAGGAAACACAGTTAAAGTGCTTCTGAGATGTGTGTCTTCTGGGCTGCACTCCTAACAAACCCCAAATAAAAGCCTCTTTGTTTCAATCAGGACTCTGTTCTGGGAATTTGCGGTCAACACAGGGTTGCTTTTCTCTCTGCTTCCTGTGGCTTTGTCATCATTCCCCACGAGGCCAAAGTTCACAGTCCGTTTCTTTCCACGACATGTGCTGACCCTTCATTGATGAAAAAGTGCTTCAGCAGATCATTTTACCCGTAACTTGTAACTATTTTACAGATCTTTTCTTACGCATATTGATACTTATGTAACTTGATGCTCTATATCTTGGCAAATCAGTTGACAATTTTTCAAAGTGTTAAAAAACAAAATTCAACTGGGTAAATGTTAAACATCCTATTGGCTTTATTGAGTGATTCCTGAATCGGGCACCATCCGGTCTAGCAGACAGAAAGGAGCTCTAAGAGCTAAAGAAGGCAAGAGGTTTTACAGGTTGAAGGGCCACATCTTGCACAACAGCCAGACATTTGGAGGAGGAATCATATTCTCACCAGAGAGATCAGAATAAAAAACTCATCCACTTACAGATGGCGAATCCTTGGTAGTCTCAAAAAAAGCCATCCTTGGCTAAAACTGCTTACTATTATCCATCTTGCACATTTGTGCTTCCTGGTTTAAAGTGTTCTCTTCTGTGATGAATTGATTATTATTGTTCCATATACTTCACTGTGTGCAGGATTTTCACTTAGGTCTTGTCTTAATGATCAAGAGAAGAGAAGATTAAACAAGCCTGCCTGATTTATTAAAGATTGATTGTATACAACTTTTCTCATTAAATCTCAGCCACATAACTAAAAGCAAACACGGCAAAATAAAACCGCAGCTCTGGCATCACAGTTCTGTGTAGTTCTATACTTTAAAAATAAATATGTCACCAGAGCTTCCTTTCATCCATAGTTGCCGTAATTGGAATGTTTATTACCATGGTGATGGGCCGCTATGGCTCTTTATGCCAGAAGGGTCATGGCTGGAGGCAAGTCTTTATGAGCACAGGCTCAAAGGAAACCCATGTTATCCTACAAAAGTATATCCATCTGTCACTGGAATTATCTAATTTCCCTTGGTTTCTAGTTTTGTACACCACTTGTATGGGTTTGGATTAACATCAACCTTCTAACAATAAAAAAATCCATTTTTGTGTGATTTCAAATTAGGTTGCTCTAAGTTGTGAAACTGATTAATACCATGATCAATTCCCAAAGTAATGCTTTCCACCCTGTAAGTCCTCTCGGGACATGACCTGATCCATGGTTGGTTGAGAGTGTTTTTACATAACATGGAAGATGACACACAATTGGAGGGATGACCTTCAGAAAGCACCTTTGTATTTGCTTACATCCCTCAGCTATTACAGCCATGAGAAGCCAAACTCATAGAAATAGAGAAAAGAGCGGTTGTTTCCAGGTTGGGGTAAAGAGGGAGGGGTTGGTAAAAGGGAACAAGCATTCAACTGTAAGATGGATAATGTCTGAGGATCTAATGTAAACCACGGTGACTATGGTTGATAACGCTGTTTTTGGAAGTGAAATTTGCTAAGAGGGTGAAACCGAAATGTTCTCTGACACACACACAATGATAAATATGTGAGGAGATGGAGGTGTTAATTCACTAGGCCGAGGGCATCTTTTCACATTTATACATATTTTAGATCAACATGCGGTACAGTTTGAATATCTTACAATTTGATGGCAATTCTAACTCAATAAATCTGAAATGTTAAAACAGATATTGTTGCTGAACCAGGTTCACTTGCCTGAAGCACAGCAAGCCAAACAGTGAGATGCCAGGTTTGCAAAAGAGAAGGGTTTATTCATGAAGCAGCCAAGTGTGGAGACAGGAGAACAAATCTCAGATCCACCTCCCAAAGGTGAGGGGCTCAGGATATTTACAGGATAAAGAAGCAGGGCGACCTTAGGCATGAGGAAATGTGATTGGCGGTGGGGAAAATGTGAGGTCGTCAGTGTTCTTCCCAGGTGTATCTGGATCACAGGCTTCTATGAGATGCATGTTTATAAATGGAGGCACTCAACATGTTCTGAGATTGGAGGTTTAGGCCCTCTGACTTCAAATGGTCATTCATCAGACCCCTGGGCAGTCCCAGTTTTAGGGGTTGTGGTTCCCAACCAGTCTTAGTTGGATTGCACTGAACAGGAACCATCTAGAATTTCCTGGCAAACAACTTAAACCTCCCTGTTACTATAGTGACCCATAGTCGGAGGCATTATCTACAGGTGTGGATAAAGTGTTTTGTTACATATTACCTAGGTTACTTGAAGCTTGGAGTGTATGGAATTAAAGAAAGACAGGGAAAAATAACTAATTAGAGTTAAATCAGCAGAGGCATGTTTTCAACACTCTATTCCCTTTTCTGCTGCTCTGTAACACAAGCTCAAATATTTCTGTTAGTCACTACTTTCTGTTAATCCAGAAAGGGACATGGTTTCAGTATTACATCCATGAAAAATGAAGGTTGATAGTGTCTAGCTCCGTAACACTTAAGATTATAGGAAGTAAGTCAAACATCACACGATCGAAAAAGTCCTCCTGGCTGACAGAATCTGAGCAAACCTTATTTATTACTCACTTCTGAATTACCATGTTTACCTGCATTGTTGAGTTAGTGCCTGATTTACAAAGAGCTGCACACTGGAAACTTTCTAGAGTGTTTGATCCTATTCTCCCAAAGTAAAATGCTGCCTTTGGAGATTACCCTTTGTGTGGACTCTGTTGATTTTTTATATATTAGATCGTAAACTGAGATAGGGAGATATCATGAAATAATTTTGTCTATTTTTTTTATTAGTTTCTTCAATATGACACTTTTTCTAGTTACTAAGAGGCATCTATGTTGCCTCAAAAAGTATTAGGTTTTTATCACAAGAATGCAAAGAAGAAGAATGGTCCGATGTTCTGCTTTTGTATTTTCAAAATAAGGTATTTAAGTCCAGACTGGAAATAGCTGTTTTAAAAAGCAATCCCTTTCATTTGAAAGAGGGGAAATTCACGGAATGAAGTCAAGGTCCTCGAAAATAAGCAGGAGGACTAGCTGACAGAACAGCAGAACAGTGATCACCTGCCCAGGAATAGGAGGGAAGAGGCAGAGAAGGACACAGACCTCCCTGTCCAGGGAGAGGAGACCAGATTCATTCTGGCGGAGAGAGAAGAAGAGGGGGGACAGAAGTCTGATCTTGGAGGCTTTGTGGCTTCAGAGGTGAGGGGACCCGGCTGGGTTACTGATGGGGTTGAGAATCATCGAGGAGAGGAATCGTTCCTCATCAGCAAGGTGTGGGCATCAGGAAGCCCCACTGAGACCAGTACACCCTCCGCTGCCAACGAGTGAGCACCGGCCACCACTGCCCAGGGGCACATTGGCTGTCCTTTTCTTTGAGGTTTCCGGTGTCCGGGGTAGCTTCTGTTCTCGTGTCCCCTGGACCATCCAGCAGAAGCACTGACCATCCCTTCCCTGATCCTCTTTGAATGCTAACTGAAAATTCTCCCTTTTCAGTGACCTGGAGTGTTGCAAACATTCCAATGGTTTGCCAGGTCAGACACAAGATAGAAAAGAAAGGAAAAAAAGGGAATAAAATATCATTAAAATTTTTTTTGAATTCAAATTTTTTTAAAGAGCTGAACCTGATTTCTGAGGGGACGAGAAGTCCAGCAGTGGCAGGTGAGGCCCAATGTCTGCTGGAGACTCTCTGAAAGAGAGCCTGGGATCCATATGAAGGCTGGAAAGAGAGCCCATGGCTGGCGGTAGGAAGTAACAGCGAGATCTGAGAGCTGCTGGGACAGGATGGGGCTCTGCTCCCCTCTGGGCACCTCTTCCCTTCCAGGCAGCTGCTGTGCACAGAGGTCAGGGTCCAGGATAATGACTCTCTGGGGAGGGAGGCTTGGCAGAAGGTGTAGCCAGGGAGGGAGCCCACGGATTTCTCCCCATATTAGTGGCAGCTGCTTGTGACTTGGGGTGGCCGGGTCACCTGCGGTTCTTTTGCTGGAGGGACGTCCTGCTTGAACTGATGACTGAGGCCTGAGCTCTCCTATGGACACAGGGGTGAGGGCGGCTCTGTCCTGGGAAGAAGCAGACCCTTCTGGGAAACTAAGAAAACTGGGGCGGGCGAGGGGTTCTCACTCCCTTTGGGAGTGGGAGAGGGTCACCTACGGAACAGAATGCATCTGGGTGGGCTCACAAGTTTACTCGGGAAAGATGTCATTGGAAAAAGTTTTATGTTTAGTTTTTAATCTAAACGTTGGGCTCTGGATTGGTGGGCCTGTGATGGAGCCCCAGATATGAGTCACGTGGGGTCCAGGTTTGTGCTTGAGATGCTGCTGAGCCAGTGGGGACCGCACTGAGTGGACAATCCCTTCTTACCCCGGGACAACACCTGCAATGTCCCTGCAAACAGGTGGGGGACACTTGACACTCAGCAGGCGTCAGGTTATTGAAGGAAGATCCCCTAATGCCAGTCTTTGGCTGAGAGAGGACAGAGGAGACACTCATCCAAGGGCTGATGATGAAAACCTGCAACACAGGAAAGGATACATTGTCCTTTGGTGTCGCTGCACTGTCCTCTACTCTACCTTAACTTCTTGCTTTAGATTTCATTCTTGTTAAAAAGAATATGGACAATGAAAGAAAATCTGGCGTAAGTGGGGTGGGTACTCTTGGTGCTTGCTCCACTTCCTTTTTGAAAAAAGAAAGCAGGCCAGTGCCTCAGATGATATATGGAATGCCTGACATAATCACTATTAAATGTCTAGTTTCCATGCACTGAAAGTGACCTGCATCTCAAGTGTGCTCAGTAAGACAAGGGAACTGGTTCCTGTGTCATGCAGGTAACGGCAGTGGGAAGGGCAGGAATGGAATCATGAGGGTGGATGACCAGGTGGGATTTTTATTTCAACTCCATGAGTCTCTGAAGAATTTGTGGGTGGGTCACACTTAAAGTGTCAGTGCTGGCCCGAGAGATGGTGTGAACTGTACTTTATGGATGGGTAAGTAAAGATCTGAAAGACAAGTTTAAGTTCAACCCTATGCAGAAGTATCATTTATCTTCAGATCCAGGAAGGGAAACAGATATTTTTGGCTTTTTCAGAAGGCTGCATTAGCCACTTGGGTGCCTCATATGTTGGCACTGACCCCTGCACCTTAAACCCAGCATCACCCATCAAATATCATGGCATTTATAAATGAGAAGGTTGTGAGAGGCATGTGGGTGGTGACTTGGATTCTTATTTAGAGAGAGCCCTCGATGGCTGCCATGGTTGGGTGCAGCTACATAGTACAGATTCTTTTTGTTTCTGATATGTCTTTTGATTCCTTTTACTATATCAGGTTCCACAACTCTCATCTTTAGCAGCATCCTGTGCTTCTCCACAAGCCCCCAAGGATCATCTCCTTTAAAGAGGCCTCTTGCTTCCCCATCTTGCTGCTGGCGTGAGACTGCCCCCTGCCCCATAGCCCTTTCCAATCCCTTTCTTTTTGACATTCTCACAGCTAATGCTCTGCCAACAAATGTTACTTTTTCTCACTATTTCCCACTCATGTCAGCCTACAGATTCTGGGTGTGGATCCCCCCTTATGGTGTCTGTCTATAACCACCACCAAGACCCAGCTCACTGGCCTCCTTTCCTTCTGGTCTCTGCCTGACACTCAGCTCTGCTGGGGCCTCCTGGGCTGACTCTTACATGGATGTCGAGCAGGGGTGTGCACTGATCGTGCATGGACTCTGGGAGGATATGTGCTTCCCTTTCGGATTTTCAAAAATTGTAATATGGAGACATTCTAACTGAACTAGCCACTATACATCTTCATATACAGAATTCCAGACTTCTTCAATGTAATCCAACATCAGTGACCCAGCCTAATCCAAAAGGGAAGTTAAGAGCTAAGTCTGCTCCACTCCGCTCCCAGATAAGAGGAGCTTTGATCAACACCAAGACAAGAAACATGGGTGCTCCTGTTACTGAACAAGGTTCATGTGTTCTATGCAAAGAAAGTCCAAAACATGAGATACTGAGGTGCAGCAAAGAAAGCTTTATTCACAAGCCACCCAAGAGAGAAGAAAGGAGGGGAAGTCTCAGATCCCCCTCCCCAAAGGCCAGGGGACTGAGACATTTGAGGGTTAAAGAAGCTGGGTGGCCGTAGGCCTGGAGAAAGGTGACAGCAAGTAGGGAAATGTGAGGTAATTGGTGTTCTTGAGAGACATATGAGTAATGTGCTTCTTCGTGGGATATATGTTCAAAAGTGGAGGCACTTTGAATTTTCTGAGGATGGAATTTCTGGTCCTCTGACCTAAAACGTGTGGGACACCTGCAGAGGCCCAGGTTTGGGGGCAGTGGTCCCAACAAGTCTTAGCCAGCTCAAGCTTGAGTTAGACACAGCTGAATCCAAGTTCCTGAAAATAACTGAGGTGAAATCTTATTGTTTAGGCAACACGAAACTTGGAGGACATGAAACAAAACAATTAAAGTGAGCTTACTTACCGAAGGCGGGCCACAAGCAGAGGGGTGTTTAAAGAGCTTTAAGAAAATCTCAAGAATTCGGTTAGTCACCAGTTTCTGTTAACCCCACGAGGCAGAGTTTCATTCCTTTTCTAGCAAACGAAGCCAAACTGTAATAAGTTCATCATGGGTGTGATTCCCCTCACTTAGATTGCTTCCCTTTCAATCTTTTGTTTTCCCTTGTCTTGGTGATACTCAGGGCTGACATGCTGAGCACGGTCCCTGCACCAAAAAATCCTGGACAGATTGTGAGAGAGTCCAGAAGAGACATGGGATTGTGTGGACAGCCTAGGCCATCCCAGTGGCTCAGGGAAAACCAGGTTTATTTCCCTAGCTTCATCTGTGTGCACTTTTTGCCACAGAGCACTGAGATATACGGGGACACGATCTAAGATGAGCATAAAATAAAGGGGGCCAGGGACAGTTCACTTAACCATTCATGCAGACCTTAAGGCAGAGAGGAGACAGGAGCCTGGTAGATTTTCTGCTCATTTAGGCAGATTCTTCCAGGGCATATATTTCCGTGGAATTCATGGTAACGGCAAGAGTCCGAATCATGGATTTAAGAATTTGAGTTCTTCCCTGACTTCAGACTGTACTACAAAGCTACAGTAATCAAGACAGTATGGTCTTGGCACAAAAACAGAAATATAGATCAATGGAACAGGATAGAAAGCCCAGAGATAAACCCACACACATATGGTCACCTTATCTTTGATAAAGGAGGCAAGAATATACAGTGACTAAAAGGCAGCCTCTTCAATAAATGGTGCTTGGAAACCTGGATAGGTACATGCAAAAGTATGAAATTAGAATACTCCCTAACACCATACAAAAAATAAACTCAAAATGGGTTAAAGATCTAAATGTACGACCAGACACTATCAAACTCTTAGGGGAAAACATAGGCAGAACACTATAACATAAATCACAGCAAGATCATTTATGACCCACCTCCTAGAGAAATGGAAATAAAAACTTAAATAAACAATTGGGACGTAATGAAACTTAAAAGCTTTCGCACAGCAAAAGATATCATAAACGAGACAAAAGACAACCCTCAGAATGGGAGAAAATAGTTGCAAATGAAGCAACTGACAAAAGATTAATCTCCAAAATTTAAAAGCAACTCATGCAGCACAATAACAACAAAAAAAAACAACCCAAACCAAAAATGGGCAGAAGACCTAAATAGACATTTCTCCAAAGAAGATATACAGATTGCCAACAAACACATGAAAGAATGCTCAACATCATTAATTATTAGAGAAATGCAAATCAAAACTACAATGAGATATCAACTCACACCAGTTAGAATGGTCATCATCAAAAAATCTAGAAATAGTAAATGCTGGAGAGGGTTTGGAGAAAAGGGAAAACTCTTGCACAGCTGGTGGGAATGTAAATTGATACAGCCACTCAGGAGAACAGTATGGAGCTTCCTTAAAAAACTACAAATAGAGGTACCATACGACCCAGCAATCCCACTACTGGGCATATACCCTGAGAAAACCATAATTCAAAAAGAGTCATGTACCAAAATGTTCATTGCAGCTCTATTTACAATAACCAGGACATGGAAGCAACCTAACTGTCCATCAACAGATGAATGGATAAAGAAGATGTGGCACGTATATACAATGGAATATTACTCAGCCATAAAAAGAAATGAAACTGAGTTATTTGTAATGAGGTGGATAAACCTGGAGTCTGTCATACA
>NC_041233.1:122813058-122814153 GCF_002837175.3 Physeter macrocephalus | reverse complement strand
AGGGAGATCAGCTTGGTGCTTTGTGACCACCTAGAGGGGTGGGATAGGGAGGGTGGGAGGGAGGGAGACGCAAGAGGGAAGAGATATGGGAACATATGTATATGTATAACTGATTCACTTTGTTGTAAAGCAGAAACTAACACACCATTGTAAAACAGTTATACTCCAATAAAGATGTTAAAAAAAAAAGAATTTGAGTTCTTCCCTTTCTTGAATACTGATTATTGGTTGGAAGTAGGAGAATAAGAACAATTATTTTACACATCCCTGGATATCACAGAGATCCCCAAATCAAAACTTATTGCTGACCCTGAAAATGGACTGAAGCAAAACGAGACTCTTTAACTGTGATCACCCTTTCCATTGCTCTGCCATAGTTTTCCTGCTTCAGGCTTCTCTCCTAGCAGGAGCAGTAGAGATATAATAATATAAATGATGTAGTTTCACACACATGGATTTTTCTGCTCTGGAATAAACGATCATGTTTTAATCTAGTCATAACCAAATTTGCTCTGAAGGAGAGTTCACATGGGTCGGTTTTTTGTATATTTACACCTTACTTATTAGCCCCCAGTGACACGAAGACTCTTGACTCTGCACCAAGCCAAGGGGAGAACAAGCACCAGCAGTCGAGTTGAGGTCAAGAGCAAGAAATACTTGGAAATGTACCAAACTGCATCTCCTTGATGAGTGTAAGTGGCTTGTGCAGATGGCATGGAAGTTAGAGAAATAGGATCAGGAGATTAAAAAAAAAAGAATTCAAGGAGAAGTCAGGAGGGTCAGTGAGATAATCCTATTTCTTGGCAAACATTGCACACTGTTTGGACATGTGATCTGCTGAAAGGGACCACGAGAGACCACAGGGAGCGCTGGTGAGTTTCTGACCTCTAATGTATAGTTACCAGATGGATTAACAGGAGAATCAATAAACATTGTCTACACTTGACATTTTGATAAATAGAGCTATATTATTTGCTGAGGTGGTAGGTGTTACCATGGCAGAGATGTAAGTTATATAAGAGTATCTTATATCTTGGAGTGTTTTAACTGCCCTTATATTATTTGTTACATAATAATCACAGCTACCCTGGTTAT
>NC_041233.1:122810274-122813048 GCF_002837175.3 Physeter macrocephalus | reverse complement strand
AGAAGAGTAATTTCTCAATACATATGAACCACTATCACCATAGACAAATCATTAGGAAGAGACAAATGGTGGAATTTTGGAGAGATAGTCTCAGACCTGGTTTCTAGGACCACAGATAATGTTACGAATTCTACCTTCAAAATATCACTTAGTTCCCTCATTCAGGACTGCATTATTTCTTGTTAATCTATTTATTTATTTATTTTTGGCTGTGTGAGGTCTTTGTTGCTCTGTGCAGGCTTTCTATAATTGCAGCGAGCAGGGACTACTCTTCGTTGTGGTGTGCGGGCTTCTCATTGCAGTGACTTCTCTTGTTTCTGAGCACAGGCTCTAGGTGCATGCGCTCAGCAGTCGTGGCATGTGGGCTCAGTAGTTGTAGCTCAAGGACTTAGTTGCTCCGCAGCATGTGGGATCTTCCCGGACCAGGGCTCGAACTCGTGTCCCCTGCATTTGCAGGCGGATTCTTAACCACTGCACCACCAGGGAAGTACAGAGTTGCATTATTTTTCCCACTCATATTCCAACCCATGCTCTCTTCCTCTCTATCCTGATTCATTCTACCTCTCACACGCCTATGGACTTCAGTGTGTTTTTTTCTTCCCAATTAAAAAATGACGATGTTGATTTACTTTCACTTTGAAATTTAAAATTATCCTAAGTGTGGGAGGGCCCTAGCTGGGAGTGAACAGGAAGTGCAAGCGCTCCAGCTTCTCTTCGGCCAGGCGGAACCTTCTCTGCTGGGCCCGGTGGCCGCAAAAAACTTTCTTTCTCCCGCCCCAACGGTCACCGCGGGAAACTGCCTCGCTCGCCTGCCAGCCTACCCCGCCTTCTCTTTGCTCCGGCTCCGCACAGCAATGTCTCCCGCTCGCCCGGACGTATACGCTTGCTGCTTCCACTGCCTCCTAGTTTTCTTCCTGGCTAGCCGGCCCGCCCTGCTGCAGTGATGTGTGACAAGGAGTTCATGTGGGCCTTGAAAAATGGAGATCTGGATGAGGTGAAAAACTATGTGGCCAAGATTCTCAGCCATCACAACCATTCAAGTGTGTCAAAATTACTACCGGTGGCCTGAACGGCTGGGTGAGGTGTGATACAAAGGGATTCCTGGTGCTCAGCTTCTCTGCTTCCCCACCGGGCTTCCTAGAGCTCAGGAGCTTTCGCATCCATGGATAGAAATCTGATCCTCTGACCCTGGAGTCACTTACTATCCAGGAGTTTCGCTTCAGACTGACGCTCAATTGGCAGAATTTGCCTAAGTATATTATATCCACATTAACATAAGTCTCAAAAAATCCGTGTGGATGAAAGGCTCTTGGTGCTCCAGCCAGGAGTCAGTGCTGTGCCTCTGAGGGGGGAGAGCCAAGTTGAGGACACTGGTCCACAAGAGACATCCCAGCTCCACATAATATAAAATGGCGAAAATCTCCCAGAGATCTCGGTCTCAATGCCAAGACCCAGTTTCACTCAACGACCAGCAAGCTACAGTGCTAGACACGCTATGACAAACAACTAGCAAGACAGAGACACAGCCCCACCCAATAGCACAGAGGCTGCCTAAAATCATAATCAGGCTACAGACACCCCAAAACACACCACCAGATGTGGACCTGCCCACCAAAAAGACAAGTTCCAGCCTCATCCACCAGAACACAGGCACTAGTCACGTCCACCAGGAAACCAACACAACCCACTGAACCAACCTTAGCCACTGGGGACAGACACCCAAAACAATGGGAACTACCAACATGCAGCCTGCGAAAAGGTGACCCCAAACACAGTAAGTAAGATAAGCAAAATGAAAAGACAGAAAAACACACAGCAATTTAAGGAGCAAGGTAAAAACCCACCAGAGCTAACAAATGAAGAGGATATAGACAGTCTACCAGAAAAAACAAGAGAAGGAAAAGACCTACAACAACAAACCCAAAACAATTAAGTAAATCGGAATAGGAACATACATATAGATAATTACCTTAAATGAAAATGGATTAAATACTCCCACCAAAAGACACAGACTGGCTGAATGGATAAGAAAACAATACCAGTATATACGTTGTCTACAAGAGACCCACTTCAGACCTAGGGAAACATACAGACTGAAATTGAGGGGATGGAAAAAGATATTCCATGCAAATGGAAATCAGAAGAAAGCTGGAGTAGCAATTCTCATATCAGACAAAATAGACTTTAAAATAAAGACTATTACAAGAGACAAAGAAGGACACTACATAATGATCAAGGGATCTATCCAAGGAGAAGTTATAATAATTGTAAATATTTATGCACTCAACATAGGACAACCTTAATACATAAGGCAAATAGTAACAGCCATAAAAGGGGAAATCAACAGTAACACAGTCAGAGTAGGGGACTTTAACACCCCACCTTCACCAATGGACAGATCATCCAAATTGAAAATACATAAGGAAACACAAGCTTTAAATGATACATTAAACAAGATGGACTTAATTGATATTTATAGGACATTCCATCCAAAAACAACAGAATACACATTTTTCTCAGGTGCTCATGGAACATTCTCCAGGATAGATCATATCTTGGTACACAAATCTAGCCTTGGTAAATATAACAAAATTGAAATAATATGAAGTATCTTTTACGACAAAAACACTATGAGACTAGATATCAATTACAGGAAAAGATCTGTAACAAATACAAACACAAGGAGGCAAAACAATACACTACTTAATAACGAAGTGATCACTGAAGAAATCAAAGAGGAAATCAAAAAATACCTAGAAACAAATGACAATGGA
>NC_041233.1:122806944-122809315 GCF_002837175.3 Physeter macrocephalus | reverse complement strand
CAAGTGGGGTTTATTCCAGGAATGCAAGGATTCTTCAGTATACGCAAATCAATCAACGTGATACACCATATCAACAAACTGAAGGAGAAAAACCATATGATCATCTCAATAGATGCAGAGAAAGCTTTTGACAAAATTCAACACCCATTTATGATACAAACCCTGCAGAAAGTGGGGATAGAGGGAACTTTCTTCAACATAATAAAGGCCATATATGACAAAGCCACAGGCAACATTGTCCTCAATGGTGAAAAACTGAAACTATTTCCACTAAGATCAGAAAGACATGGTTGCCTATTCTCACCACTCTTATTCAACATAGTTTTGGAAGTTCTAGCCACAGCAATCAGAGAAGAAAAAGAAATAAAAGGAATCCAAATCGGAAAAGAAGAAGTAAAGCTGTCACTGTTGGCAGATGACATGATACAATACATAGAGAATCCTAAAGATGCTACGCGAAAACTACTAGAGCTAATCAATGAATTTGGTAAAGTAGCAGGATACAAAATTAATGCACAGAAATCTCTGGCATTCTTATACACTAATGATGAAAAATAAGAAAGTGAAATTAATAAAACACTCCCATTTACCATTGCAACAAAAAGAATAAAATATCTAGGAATAAACCTACCTAAGGAGACAAAAGACCTGCATGCAGAAAATTATAACCACTGATGAAAGAAATTAAAGATGTTCTGGGATTGGAAGAATCATCATTGTGAAAATGATTCTACTACCCAAAGCAATCTACAGATTCAAGGCAATCCCTATCAAGCTACCAGTGGCCTTTTTTAAAGAACTAGAACAAAAAGCTTCACAATTTGTATGGAAACACCAAAGATCCCGAATAGCCAAAACAATCTTGAGAGCGAAATATAGAGCTGGAGGAATCAGGTTCCCTGACTTCAGACTATACTACAAAGCTACAGTAGGCAAGACAGTATGGTACTGGCACAAAAACAGAAATATAGATAAATGGAACAGGATAGAAAGCCCAGAGATAAACCCACGCACATATGGTCACCTTATCTTTGATAAAGGAGGCAAGAATATACAGTGGAGAAGAGACAGCCTCTACAATAAGTTGTGCTGGGAAAACCTGACAGGTACATGTAAAAGTATGAAATTAGAACACTCTCTAACACCATGCACAAAAATAAACTAAAATGGATTAAAGACCTACATGTAAGACCAGACACTATAAAACTCTTAGGGGAAAACATAGGGAACACAGTATATGACATAAATCACAGCAAGATCTTTTTGACCTACTTCGTAGAGAAATGGAAATAAAAACAAAAATAAACAAATGGGACCTAATGATGCTGGAGAGGGTGGGGAGAAAAGGGAACACTCTTGCACTGCTGGTGGGAATGTAAATTGATGCAGCAAGTATGGAGAACAGTATGGAGGTTCCTTTAAAAACTACAAATAAAACTACCATATGATCCAGCAATCCCACTACTGGGCATATACCCTGAGAAAACCATAATTCCAAAAGAGTCATGTACGAAAATGTGCACTGCAGCTCTATTTACAATAGCCAGGACATGGAAGCAACCTAAGTGTCAATTAACAGATGAATGGATAAAGAAGATATGGCACATATATACAATGGAATTTTACTCAGCCATAAAAGGAAACGAAATTGAGTTATTTGTAGTGAGGTGGATGGAACTGGAGTCTGTCATAGAGACTGAAGTAATCAGAAGGAGAAAAACAAATACTGTTTTCTAACACATATATATGAAATCTAAGAAAAATAAGTGTCATGAAGAGCCTATGGGTAGGACGGGAATAAAGACACAGACCTACTAGAGCATGGACTTGAGTATATGGGGAGGGGGAAGGGTAAGTTGTGACAAAGTGAGAGAGTGGCATGGACATATGTACACTACCAAAGGTAGGGTGGATAGCTAGTGGGAAGCAGCCGCATGGCACAGGGAGATCAGCTAGGTGGTTTGTGACCACCTAGAGGGGTGGGATAGGGAGGGTGGGATGGAGGGACATGCAAGAGGGAAGAGATATGGGAACACATGTATATGTATAACTGATTCACTTTGTTGTAAAGCAGAAACTAACACACCATTGTAAAGGAATTATACTCCAATATTTTAAATTATCCTAAAATAAATAAAATCCCAAGCAATATAATTTATTAAATGATTTTAGTGTTCAAAAAATAAAAAAGAAAAGGCAAAATAAAATAACTCAAAGCCAGCTACTCTTGATGTAGCAGGATGCACACCGGGCGCAGTGGCTTTCAGGTGTGGTTGGCCAGCGGCTCTGAGTGAGGTGTTGCTTCCAGTCCCCACCCGACATCCTAGACCTGTTACCACAGTGAGAATTCATACTGCCCTTGTGTAGTTGA
>NC_041233.1:122804487-122806575 GCF_002837175.3 Physeter macrocephalus | reverse complement strand
AAGGCTAATAATCAGAGGGGTTCAGTTATTCTAGACAAACCTGGTGGCTGTTATTTAACATGACCCTGAACCAAACAATTCAAATGCCACGTGGGAATAAAGCTATCAGTAATACCGGTGAACCCTCTAATAAAGGCAAATAGGGTAAGAGAAAAATATTTTCAGTTCAGCAGGAAAAAGGAAGCCCTGGGAACTTTTGATTTTGTGAGGCATGACACAGTAGAACACCGTGGACCTAGTGACAATAAGGAAGTGAGAGTGGTGTTCAAATAAGAGCCGGGGAGAAAATAGGGAGCGATTTAGAGGTCGCGGTGGCTCGTTTGGTTAGTGCAGAACCTGGAGTTCCAGATATAGATGATGTCAGTGGAAAATGAAGCAGCAGGAGCTGAACAGGCAGCTCTGAGCAGCCTCCCTGTGTGACAGGCTCCCCAGCCCCAGAGGCACGTGAGGCAGCAGGAGGAATTGCTGGGGAGGGGGGCCTGGAGCAGCCTGACAGGAGCAGTGAGAACAATGTCCAGAGGGAAGAGTGGGACTCACGGGTCAGGGCAGAGCTCAGCCCGCAGGCAGGGGCTTCCTGGAAGATTACTCCAGAAGGGAGTAGCATGGCGCTGGCCAAGCAGAAATGAGCATCGACCAAGGCTGGAGGGACAATCAAGTGAGAGCAGGTCGTGAGTAGAAAATGAAAGTGGTTAAGGTGTTGTGTCAGAGCCCATCTCCGAGAATCCTAAGGGATGCTGACGAGGGTAAGGACCCACGGACCATGAGAGCTGAGAGCCTCTGCTGGGCAAGGCCAGTGGACTTGAGAGCTGGGAGGATCAATAAAAACTTACTTTATTATCCCAGAGTTAAGGCCTGGACAACTTTCAGATTACATTCATAAACTAAAGTATTTCTGTATAAAGTTTGTATACATTTTACATATTTTTTCTGTGTAAGTAAACACAGTAATTTATCAAGATTAACAATATTTTTGAGGCTTTTTTTGTCTGTTTTTTTGTTTTAGATTTTTTTTCTAATTCAATTGGCATTATAACAACCAGATAGAGTCATTTAGTCTCCAAGAAGATTATTCAGTTGGTGACACTTATTAGTATTTTGAGTCTCTTTATTGAAATTCTAAAAAAAAATAAGAATATCCCCAAAAAGTAATATTTAAATTTCCATCAATTTAGACGTTCCAACTAAGTAGAGGTGAGGTCTGTGATTCTCAAGTCTGGCTGCAATTTAAATACTGAGGTAAATGTTTAAATATGCTGCCATCCAGCTGCCCCACTGCTGCAGACTCTACCCTAATTGTAGGCGTGTGGTGGAGTCCTCCGTGAAAGAAATTTTGAATCTCCCAGGGTGATTCTAACGGGAAGACAAAGATAATTAACACTAAGCTAAGGGGCAGGAAGTTAAGAAAAGTGCAACAGATGTCAACTTTACAAAGTACATCTGTCATCTGTGCTCTGCCCCTCCCCATCTCCAAAACATAAACACACAGGTGCACACACATCCCCAGTCCCCACCAAGAATCCATCCTCCAGACTTCCCTGTATTTTAACATCTGATTCCCTCAACTATGCTGGATCCTCACAGATTTATCTTACTTCTCTCTCCCCTAATCCTCTGCTAGGCTCCTCCCGTCATGCCCCTCCTGATTTCTACCAGAACCCAAGGCTGTGCCCACTCAACTCAGTATCCCACTCCGTGTGTAACATGGGACCTACCCAGACAAAATCTTCAACATTAGCTGAATTGAGGTAATGAAGTTGCTATTTGTGGAGTCTTACTAGCTGCTTTTTCTGCATGCTGGGAGGGCAAAGTTTTGTTCTCATTTTCTGGGTCACTCTATCACCAAACCCCCAGGTTTCACGCTCAGAGTGTTGTGCTCTCTCATGCATACATACAGATGTAACTTCCATATTCTTTTTCCTAATTGTGTTTCTCTCTCTCTAGCTCCCTTTTAGCCATAGAAAATAAGCGTTCAAACAGACACATGAGGATAATATCATGAAAATGAGAGGATGCATTATCCACAGATCCTTGATAACACCCCACCCCATGGGGCTCCTGCCCATCTCTGCCGCCACCCTTTTGACCGTC
>NC_041233.1:122798875-122800564 GCF_002837175.3 Physeter macrocephalus | reverse complement strand
TTCCTAGAAAATCCTAAAGACGTTACAAGAAAACTACTAGAGCTCATCAATGAATTCTGTAAAGTTGCAGGATACAAAATTGAAACATGGAAATCTGTTGCATTTCTATACACTAACAATGAAAGGTCAGAAAGGGAAATGAAAGAAACAAATCTATTAACCATCACATCAAAATATATATATATATATTTCTTCACAATCACCTTATGTCATTTTGAGGTTTTTGCCTTTATAAGCCTCCCCAATCTTGTAGTCCTGCTGAACACATTTCAGGTCCTTCTAGAATCGGTCTCTCCTGAGCTTTAGACCTCAGTTTTGCTCAAATAAAATTCTTTTCTATTCCTAGTATAGATTGATTTAGTGATTATTTATATTGACAACACAATTAAAGAGTTTCTTTATAACAGTTCAGAATAGAATGAACAGCTAAAATATGAGTTACTGATACTAAAGTTCACCTTCATTTAGTGCACGGAGGGTTCTACAAGGGCAGGCAATGGGGACGTGCCCTTGCCCCAGCAAGGAGAGCCTTGACAGTTCTCTGGCCCTTCCAGAATCTCCGAAGCCCACTGTGCTGCCCTATGGGGGGGGGGGGGTGCAGCTCAAGCAGCATGGAGACCCTGGGGACATTACTATGAGTTGGGAGGTGTCCGGACCTTCACCCTTCAGAGACCATCTCCGTCGATGACACTCCAAGCCCTGGAACTGCCAACCTGAGGTCCTCTTCTTATGGAGCAAGGGCTCATGTGACCGAGGTGCAGAAAGCCCAAATCTGACAGCAGGTGTTTTAATCAAAGTAAGGGCTTATTTACAGATCTCCAAGCAAGGGAGTGGGAGACAAGCCACAGATACACTCCAATTTGGCCTTTGAATTAGGGGCTTTTTTAATGGGAAGAAAAAAGAGGCTGCCATTAATCATCATCACTTGACATTTCTGTGACTCTTTTTTTCCCTTTTTTAACAAATCGAAGTAGAGTTGACTTATTGATACAATATTTTGTTACTTTGTGGTGTATAACAAAGTGATTCAGTTTTATATATATATATATTTTATTTTTTTCCTTTATAGGTTATTACAAGATTTTGAATATAGTTTCTTGTGCTATTCAGTAAATCCTGGTTAGTTACCTATTTTATGAACAGAATTTTGTAACTGTTAATCCCATATTATATGTGACATTTGTTCATCATAGCATCAGAAGTCACGCTGTCTCTGGTTTATGATTCTCAGGCCAGGTGGTCCCTGGCTCAGGGGTCTGTGAACTCATCCTGCCCTGGAAAAACAACCTGAAATTGGAGTGAAAGATGACATCTACAACAGCAACTGGTACATTGATTATGTTAACAACAGAAGTGTAGTCACCTGACTCTGCTTGAAGAGTGTTCAGTTAGCAGAGGATTGAGGTCAGAGGTGACAAAGAAAAGGAAGAAAGTTTTGGATAGAGAGATCATCTGTAAACTGAGTGAGGGAACTCTGTTTTAAGGGGACTTGGATTCACCCTGCAGGACGTGAGAGGACAGCACCTCACTACTGGTGCCCAGCCCCCATCAGCTCCTGGACAGACCCCTTCCCCTGAAGAGGCCACTCTGGGGGAAAGAGGAGCTGCTGAGACAGCGGCCCTTGAACCCCTCTCTAGTCTGGCCCATCTCAGGGATCCGAGTTCCCTCAGGAGCAGAGACAGAGGCCCA
>NC_041233.1:122796306-122798375 GCF_002837175.3 Physeter macrocephalus | reverse complement strand
CAGCTACTCTTGATGTAGCAGGATGCACACCGGGCGCAGTGGCTTTCAGGTGTGGTTGGCCAGCGGCTCTGAGTGAGGTGTTGCTTCCAGTCCCCACCCGACATCCTAGACCTGTTACCACAGTGAGAATTCATACTGCCCTTGTGTAGTTGATGACTTTGCAGACAGAAAGTGAAGTAAAAGAGAAGCATGGTTTGTGAGTCTCCAACGGAGAGTGTCCCCGTGGGAAATATGTGTGACCTCATGAGACAGTCCTGGTAATAAGGCTAATAATCAGAGGGGTTCAGTTATTCTAGACAAACCTGGTGGCTGTTATTTAACATGACCCTGAACCAAACAATCCAAATGCCAAATGGGAATAAAGCTATCAGTAATACCGGTGAACCCTCTAATAAAGGCAAATAGGGTAAGAGAAAAATATTTTCAGTTCAGCAGGAAAAAGGAAGCCCTGGGAACTTTTGATTTTGTGAGGCATGACACAGTAGAACACCGTGGACCTAGTGACAATATGGAAGTGAGAGTGGTGTTCATATAAGAGCCGGGAAGAAAATAGGGAGCGATTTAGAGGTCGCGGTGGCTCGTTTGGTTAGTGGAGAACCTGGAGTTCCAGATATAGATGATGTCGGTGGAAAATGAAGCAGCAGGAGCTGAACAGGTAGCTCTGAGCAGCCTCCCTGTGTGACAGGCTCCCCAGCCCCAGAGGCACGTGAGGCAGAAGGAGGAATTGCTGGGGAGGGGGGCCTGGAGCAGCCTGACAGGAACAGTGAGAACAATGTCCAGAGGGGAGAGTGGGACTCACGGGTCAGGGCAGAGCTCAGCCCGCAGGCAGGGGCTTCCTGGAACCTTGCTCCAAATGGGAGCAGCATGGCGCTGGCCAAGCAGAAATGAGCATCGACCAAGGCTGGAGGGACAATCAAGTGAGAGCAGGTCGTGAGTAGAAAATGAAAGTGGTTAAGGTGTTGTGTCAGAGCCCATCTCCGAGAATCCTAAGGGATGCTGACGAGGGTAAGGACCCACGGACCATGAGAGCTGAGAGCCTCTGCTGGGCAAGGCCAGTGGACTTGAGAGCTGGGAGGATCAATAAAAACTTACTTTATTATCCCAGAGTTAAGGCCTGGACAACTTTCAGATTACATTCATAAACTAAAGTATTTCTGTATAAAGTTTGTATACATTTTACATATTTTTTCTGTGTAAGTAAACACAGTAATTTATCAAGATTAACAATATTTTTGAGGCTTTTTTTGTCTGTTTTTTTGTTTTAGATTTTTTTTTCTAATTCAATTGGCAGTATAACAACCAAACTGAGTCGTTTTGTCTCCAGGAAGATTATTCAGTTGGTGACTCCAGTTAGTATTTTGAGACTCTTTATAGAAATTCTAAAAAAAATAAGAATATCCCCAAAAAGTAATATTTAAATTTCCATCAATTTAGACGTTCCTACTAAGGAGAGGTGAGGTCTGTGATTCTCAAGTCTGGCTGCAATTTAAATACTGAGGTAAATGTTTAAATATGCTGCCATCCAGCTGCCCCACTGCTGCAGACTCTGCCCTAATTGTAGGCGTGTGGTGGAGTCCTCCGTGAAAGAAATTTTGAATCTCCCAGGGTGATTCTAACGGGAAGACAAAGATAATTAACACTAAGCTAAGGGGCAAGAAGTTAAGAAAAGGGCAACAGATGTCAACTTTACAAAGTACATCTGTCATCTGTGCTCTGCCCCTTCCCATCTCCAAAACATAAACACACAGGTGCACCCACCTCTCCAGTCCCCACCAAGAATCCATCCTCCAGACTTCCCTGTATTTTAACATCTGATTCCCTCAACTATGCTGGATCCCCACAGATTTATCTTACTTCTCTCTCCCCTAATCCTCAGCTAGGCTCCTCCCGAGATACCCCTCCTGATTTCTACCAGAGCCCAAGGCTGTGGCCAGTCCACTCAGTATCCCACTCCGTGTCTAACATGGGACCTACCCAGACAAAATTATCAACATTAGCTGAATTGAGGTAATGAAGTTGCTATTTGTGGAGTCTTACTAGCTGCTTTTTCTGCATGCTGGGAGGGCAAA
>NC_041233.1:122794489-122795383 GCF_002837175.3 Physeter macrocephalus | reverse complement strand
ACATATACATATATATATGATTGTTAAAGCATTAAATAAAACACAGCTGTCACTTTCTATCAAGTGTAGTGAGGAAGAGAAAGAAACAAACTGAAACATTTTAATAATTACTTAGTTAATTAACTAATTCTAATGGTTCAATTTTTTGTTGTTGTTGTCTGCGTAAGGTCCTCACTGCGGCACGTGTGCCTCTCATCGCGGCGGCTTCTCCCGTTGCGGAGCTCTGGTTCTAGGCGCGAGGGTCTCCACAGCTGTGTCTCGCGGGCTCAGCTGCTCCTCAGCATGTGAGAACCGCCCGGACCAGGGATCGAACCCACGTCCCCTGCACTGGCATGTGGCCTCCCAACCACTGGGCCACCAGGGATGTCCTGGTTCACTTCTATTCTCCACCCCTCAACTTTCGGGGGCTCTGCTCAGCTGCTGGTTAGGGTGCGATTGCACAGACCTCAGGAAGACCTCCTTCTTCAGCAGAGACGCCCGCAGAGGCTCTAAGCAAGGCCCACATTCCCTCCCTGCTTGGCCCCCTGAACCTCCTCTTCTCATAGCCCTCCTGCCCTCAGGAGGATCCTCAGCATTTGCCCACATCTCCCCCACCCTCTTAGGAGAGTGGCTTCTACATTGATTTCCTGAGCAACATTATCAGCGGGGCCCTTCCTCATTCTAAATCCCAGATACAAGGATATTCCACTAACAGTGTTATACATTGCTTTTAAAAAGATCTACTGAGGGCTTCCCTGGGGGCGGAGTGGTTAAGAATCCGCCTGCCAATGAAAGGGACATGGGTTCGAGCCGTGGTCCGGGAAGATCCCACATGCCACAGAGCAACAAATCCCACGCAACACAGCTACTGAAGCCCATGCGACTATAACCCGTGCTCCGTAACAAGAGAAGCCA
>NC_041233.1:122792201-122793766 GCF_002837175.3 Physeter macrocephalus | reverse complement strand
TTCATAGCTGAAGACCTTTGTGATTGCTTTGTGTCCACAAAAATTATCCAGGAGAGCCTCCCTAAGTCAAGATTCTTAATTTAATCACACCCACGCAAGTTCCTTTAGCCATGTGAGATAATATATTTGTATGTGTGGGAATTAGGCCAGAGGCTTTCTGTGGAGCCATTATTCTGTTGACCACAATACCCTTTCTGCACAAGTTGAAAAAAAATTGTTTTACACCGATGGAAGATATTTTAACATATTAAGGTATGGGGAAGTCATTCTGGCTTAAACATGACTTGAATTTTAGGCTATCCCAAACAGCCTGTGTGTAGCCTATTCAACAGGCACTGTCCATCTGCTATTAACCATTAAAGAAAAAAATGCATTTAACAATCAAATGGAGCAACTATGGTTTAGGATTTCGAAATGGACCGGGTGGCCACTATAGACAAGGTTTCAAACACATTCTTTTATTAGTGAAAACTTGAGTTTTCTGACCTGTATTGTTAGCGAACACAAGTTCATGTGCCTGATGCAAAGTGAGACCAAGTTTTATTGCAGAGCCATGCAAAGGAGAATGGGAGACTCATGAGCAAAAAACCCCAAACTCCCTGAAGGGTTTCAGCAAAGCACGTTTAAGGGCAAGGTTAAGGAGGGGTGAGGTTGGTTGTTGGTGCAGGAATCCTTTGTCCCCGAAGGTCAGGCTACAATGTTTCTGTAAACCTCCAACAAAAGGAATGTTATTCTCTGTTCTGCAATTTTTTATCTTTATATAAACGGGAAAGTGTTATACTCTTAAAGGTCAGAGCATTGAGAATGGGCTATCCTTTATATTTCAGGCTATAGGCAACATTTTTAACTTGAAGCAAAATCAATAGGTTATTTACGTTAAAGTAAAAACAACAACAAGAAGAAAAAAAACAATTCTAATATGAAGTCAGATTGTTCTCCCCTGTTACAGTATCAGACTCAAGGACACCAACAGCCATTCTCAAAACAGTATCAGCTGGCAGCTGTAAACTGCAACCTTACGGTCTCCAGGTCTCCCCTTGTAACTATGCAACAATTTCAGACCCCAACCAGTCCTTTCTTAATAGGCACCCTTACCACTTGCCAGCTCCAATTATAATTCTTTTCTTAAATTTTTATTTTATATTGGCGTAGAGTTGATTAACAATATTATATTCATTTCAGGTTGACAGAAAAGTGATTCAGTAATACATATACATGTATCTATTTTTTTCAAATTTCTTTCCCCATTTAGCTTATTACAGAATATTGAGCAGCGTTCCCTGTGCTCTACAGTAGGTCCGTGTTGATGATCTTTTTTAAATACAGCAGTGTCTCCGTGTCTATCACAACTTCCCAGTCTATACCCCCCAACACTTCCTCTCTGGTAACCATGAGTTCATTTTCTAAGTCTGTGAATCTGTTTCTGTTTTGTAAATAAGTTTATTTGTATCATTTTTGGCTGTACCAATTTACATTCCCACCAACAGTGTAGCAGGATACCCTTTTCTCCACACAGTCTCCAGTATTTATTGTTTGCACATTTTTTGATGCTGGCCATTCTGACT
>NC_041233.1:122786008-122790544 GCF_002837175.3 Physeter macrocephalus | reverse complement strand
AGCCACAGATACACTCCAATTTGGCCTTTGAATTAGGGGCTTTTTTAAGGGGAAGAAAAAAGAGGCTACCATTAATCATCATCACTTGACATTTCTGTGACTCTTTTTTTTCCTTTTTTAACAAATCGAAGTATAGTTGACTTATTGATACAATATTGTGTTACTTTGTGGTGTATAGCAAAGTGATTCAGTTTTATATATATATATATATTTATTATTTCCTTTATAGGTTTTTACAAGATATTGAATATAGTTTTTTGTGCTATGCAGTAAATCCTGGTTAGTTACCTATTTTATGAACAGAATTTTGTAACTGTTAATCCCATACTATATGTGACATTTGCTCATCATAGCATCAGAAGTCACGCTGTCTCTGGTTTATGATTCTCAGGCCAGGTGGTCCCTGGCTCAGGGGTCTGTGAACTCATCCTGCTCTGGAAAAACAACCTGAAATTGGAGTGAACGATGACATCTACAACAGCAACTGGTACATTGATTATGTTAACAACAGAAGTGTAGTCACCTGACTCTGCTTGATGAGTGTTCAGTTAGCACAGGATTGAGGTCAGAGGTGACAAAGAAAAGGAAGAAAGTTTTGGATAGAGAGATCATCTGTAAACTCAGTGAGGAAACTTTGTTTTAGGGGGACTTGGATTCACCCTGCAGGACGTGAGAGGACAGCACCTCACTACTGTTGCCCAGCCCCCATCAGCTCCTGGACGGACCCCTGCCCATGAAGAGGCCACTCTGGGGGAAAGAGGAGTTGCTGGGACAGCGGCCCCTGAACCCCTCTGTCGTCTGGCTCATCTCAGGGATTCGAGTTCCCTCAGGAGCAGAGACAGAGGCCCAGGTGGGAGCGAGTGGCCAGCGGGAGGAGGAGGTGCACAGCCCAGCAGCGGCCCGAGTGCAGGAAGCCGGGGCGGTTCTGGTCGCCTGGGGGACGAAACTGGGGCCTGAAGGCCTTCTGCGAGGAGCGCTGTGCCGCCCGCCGCCTCCGCACCTCTGCCTCCTTCTCTGTGAGAGGAGGCCTTTGGGCGGCTCCGGACAGGGAGGCGGGCCCTCCTTCCCGCCTCTCCTCCAGCTCCAGGCCGGGCCCCTGCAGCGGAACTCCTTGTGCCTGCAGCGCTTGCCCCACCCGGAAGCCCGGGGCGCGGAGCAGAGAGGCCATGGCCCGGGACCCTAGGCTCTGCCCGCACCGAGGGACTCCTCCCAGACCCGCCGGCCAGCTCCAGAAAGAGCAGGTGGATCCACAGCCGCCTCCTCACCAGAGAGGAGGTTCTCATCTTGTCGCAGGAAAAATTCAGAGACAACAGGGAGAAGAAGGCACTGCGAGGACTTCTGGGGCACAGAGGGCCGATGGGGGTAAGCAGCGGCGCTGAGCTGCTAGGATAGGCTGCTTCCAAGGGGCGTGAAAATGAAGGGGAGGAGTATTCATTAGGGAGGGTGGGGCTTGGGGTCGCACTTCCTGATTTTCACACCAGCTCCACCTTTCAGAGGGGAGGACGGAGGTTCCTCCTTGTTTAGCCTCGCCGGGGAGGGTCCCGGCCCTGGTGCATGATGGGGACTTCTCATCTGCAAGGTTAATTTTATTGTTTTGAGGGCATAATGAGCAAAGGTTACATTTGGAAGCCGGCGATTCCCGTTTTCCAACCTTCCTTGCCTCAAGGACACTTGTCACCCCAAAATGTATGGTTTTCTGTCCTCCAGAAGTTCCTGCTTTTCTTTGTCTGCCTACAGACCCCCGTTGTTTACAAGATGTATGGTTTCATGCCATCTGGCCCTACCCCCTTTCTCTGCTCACGTCTAGCTGTTTACCTGCTGGAGCAGCAAGAGGTGCAGCCCTGGGCTCTGGGCCGGTTGGGGGCAGGGGTGCTTAGACATCTCACTCTGCTCTCTTCCAGACTGAGGCCAAAGAATTGGAGCGGGATGCGCTGGACCCCTGTGTTGTCTGTCCTGAGCCCAGGGCTGGCACTGGACAACAATGTAGGAGCCAAATAAACATGCCCAGGCAGGCCCCTTCTTTAATCCTTCATCTCTAGTGTGAAAGATCCAGGATTTCCCATCCTGGTCAAAAATTATTCTTTAAAAATATTTTGCAGAAGGCATTCTGTTCTCTGCCAAAATGAGATGTCGGTTGCATTAACATTACCAAAGTCATCTGTAGGCATTGTCTGTGAGCAACAAGGGCAGCTCATAGCCCCAAACACTTTACGCGTTGGGAAGAGAACTCTGCTGTCTTCCAGACTGAGGCCAAAGAATTGGAGCGGGATGCGCTGGACCCCTGTGTTGTCTGTCCTGAGCCCAGGGCTGGCACTGGACAACAATGTAGGAGCCAAATAAACATGCCCAGGCAGGCCCCTTCTTTAATCCTTCATCTCTAGTGTGAAAGATCCAGGATTTCCCATCCTGGGCAAAAATTATTCTTTAAAAATATTTTGCAGAAGGCATTCTGTTCTCTGCCAAAATGAGATGTCGGTTGCATTAACATTACCAAAGTCATCTGTAGGCATTGTCTGTGAGCAACAAGGGCAGCTCATAGCCCCAAACACTTTACGCGTTGGGAAGAGAACATGGCTGTTCGACTCCCCTGGTCATTAGCTGTCAGAGAAGCTGGAGCCTTACAGGCCAAATCATCCTAAGACCCATGGGCCAAATTCTGCCCCCAGACTGTGCTGTAGGAGCTGCAAGCTAAAAATGATTTTTGTATTTCTGTATGTTGAAAAATAATTTAAATATTTTGCAACATATGAGAATTATATGACATTCGCATTTTAGTGTCTATAAATAAGGTTTCATTGGAGCACAGCTCCTTTGTTTACCTTATGTGTGGCTGCTTTCCTGCTACAATGGCAGAGTTGATGGATAAAGCAGTGGTCATATGGCAAAGTTTAAGATATTCACTCTCTGGTCCTTTAGAAAAGTTTGCCAGCTCCTTCTCTAGAAAAGTAGTATTTTCTTACCACTCTATGCTGAAGGTTACACTTAATAAGCAGGTAAACTTTTCGTGAATTTTCCCCTTGAAATAAACCTTGGGTAGCTGTAAAACTGATTACATTGCTCTCAGAAATCTCATAATAAGACTAGCCACCAAATGTGCAATTATTAGCAGGCTGAGAAGGGAATTCTTGTGCTGACTTCTTTCATCCAAGAAATCACCACAAATTAGCATAACTGGAATACAGCTCTTATCTGAATTAGCATCAACTACAGAAACTGCCAAGTATTTCCAATTCTACAAATGGGGCAGAGTAAACCATAAAACTAGTTTGACTTTGGTTTAGAGACATCTCTTTTAACAGTAGCAGTGTTTTCCAAAGTTTACTGAACATGAAAATCAAAAAATAATAATAATTTATTGATAGAAAACTATCAGGATTTAATAAGTTCTATTTACACTCAGAGGAAAGAAAGCTATAAAAATGGTCACATTGATGACAGAATTACTATATAATTTACATATGCTTATGAAAATTTTATAAAAGCAAAAATAACTAATTAGAAATATACTATTTTCTGTCATTAAATAAAAAGCATTTTCATGCACTTCCTGGTCTACTGTTGCATCTGCTGCACAGTTTCTTTCCTAAAATGCATTCCTACATAATGAGAACACATAGATAAAGACAGTTTGTATTTTTCTTTTGTATTTATAAGTACATTTTAGTTGAAATTTATCAATAGTGCATATAGCCTATAATACATTCTGGGAAATGCTGATTTATCTGGTAATAACGTGTTAGTTTGGATTTTTTTGAATTATGTAAAATTAAATTAGAATAAAATTAGGACCCCAATAAAAGAATCAAAATAGTTACCATTTTGTCTAATATCATTTAAAATGGAAACTCATAAATCTCAAATAAAATAGTTGGTAAATGGAATTTTAAGAGGCTTGTAGAGAAAATTTTCTATTCTTATAAAGCATACTGATGTTCAAAAACATAATTTAGAATTCAAACAATTAAATTTAAAAGTACTCATTTTATAATGCAGCGAAGAGAAAACCTTGCTCGTGGGAAAGGAAATCTAGCTTTCCTTTCCTTTTAGCTTGCAGAATAGCTTTCCAAGGGTTTCTGAATTCTGTAAAATATTTGTAATAACGCAATCATTCTGACAATATATAATGTTTCAGAGTCCTATAATTGACAATGTTTTAAACATGGATTTTATTTTATCAAGTTCCAACTTATCACTGTAGGCTAGTTGCAAACATCTTATAATTGTACAATATATGAACACTTGTCAGAAACCTCTGGAGTGCAGACATAGACATGGATGTCTGGGGTCAGGGTGTTGTGTCTCTGTGAATGAGTGTACGCGCCCCTGGTGTTTGAACACATTCTGAAAATGGGACTCTTACCATGTCTGCAATCATCTTCCACCTTCGTAGTCATGGAGATATCGACGTCTTTTTGGTGGAAAAACAAAAGCAAACAAAACAAACCCTTGGCTACAAAGTGTAAGTTAAGTGGTGAACCTATGCCTGACTCTGAATTCTTGGAATGTTCCTGTCCAGGTGCGCACAGTTCTTCAGGA
>NC_041233.1:122778951-122781892 GCF_002837175.3 Physeter macrocephalus | reverse complement strand
TTGTGCTATGCAGTAAATCCTGGTTAGTTACCTATTTTATGAACAGAATTTTGTAACTGTTAATCCCATACTATATGTGACATTTGCTCATCATAGCATCAGAAGTCACGCTGTCTCTGGTTTATGATTCTCAGGCCAGGTGGTCCCTGGCTCAGGGGTCTGTGAACTCATCCTGCCCTGGAAAAACAACCTGAAATTGGAGTGAAAGATGACATCTACAACAGCAACTGGTACATTGATTATGTTAACAACAGAAGTGTAGTCACCTGACTCTGCTTGAAGAGTGTTCAGTTAGCAGAGGATTGAGGTCAGAGGTGACAAAGAAAAGGAAGAAAGTTTTGGATAGAGAGATCATCTGTAAACTGAGTGAGGGAACTCTGTTTTAAGGGGACTTGGATTCACCCTGCAGGACGTGAGAGGACAGCACCTCACTACTGGTGCCCAGCCCCCATCAGCTCCTGGACAGACCCCTTCCCCTGAAGAGGCCACTCTGGGGGAAAGAGGAGCTGCTGAGACAGCGGCCCTTGAACCCCTCTCTAGTCTGGCCCATCTCAGGGATCCGAGTTCCCTCAGGAGCAGAGACAGAGGCCCAGGTGGGAGCGAGTGGCCAGCGGGAGGTGGAGGTGCACAGCCCAGCAGCGGTCCGAGTGCAGGAATCCGGGGCGGTTCTGGTCCCGTTGGGGGCGAGCCTGGGGACAGAAGCCCTTCTGCGAGGAGCGCTGTGCCGCCCGCCGGCTCCAGACCTCTGCCTCCTTCCCTGTGAGAGGAGGCCTTTGGGCGGCTCCGGACAGGGAGGCGGGCCCTCCTTCCCGCCGCTCCTCCAGCTCCAGGCCGGGGCCCGGCAGTGGAACTCCTTGTGCCTGCAGCGCTTGCCCCACCCGGAAGCCCGGGGCGCGGAGCAGAGAGGCCATGGCCTGGGGCCCTAGTCTCCGCCCGCATCGAGGGGCTCCTCCCAGACCCGCCAGCCCGCTCCAGGAAGAGCCGAAGGATTCACAGCCGCCTCCTCACCAGAGAGGAAGTTCTCATCTTGTCGCAGGAAAAATTCAGAGACAACAGGGAGAAGAAGGTACTGCGAGGACTTCTGGGGCACAAGGGCGGATGGGGGTAAGCAGCGGCGCTGAGCTGCTAGGATAGGCTGCTTCCAAGGGGCGTGAAAATGAAGGGGGGTAGTATTCATTAGGGAGGGTGGGGCTTGGGGTCGCACTTCCTGATTTTCACACCAGCTCCACCTTTCAGAGGGGAGGACGGAGGTTCCTCCTTGTTTAGCCTCGCCGGGGAGGGTCCCGGCCCTGGTGCATGATGGGAACTTCTCATCTGCAAGGTTAATTTTATTGTTTTGAGGGCATAATGAGCAAAGGTTACATTTGGAAGCCGGCGATTCCCGTTTTCCAACCTTCCTTGCCTCAAGGACACTTGTCACCCCAAAATGTATGGTTTTCTGTCCTCCAGAAGTTCCTGCTTTTCTTTGTCTGCCTACAGACCCCCGTTGTTTACAAGATGTATGGTTTCATGCCATCTGGCCCTACCCCCTTTCTCTGCTCACGTCTAGCTGTTTACCTGCTGGAGCAGCAAGAGGTGCAGCCCTGGGCTCTGGGCCGGTTGGGGGCAGGGGTGCTTAGACATCTCACTCTGCTGTCTTCCAGACTGAGGCCAAAGAATTGGAGCGGGATGCGCTGGACCCCTGTGTTGTCTGTCCTGAGCCCAGGGCTGGCACTGGACAACAATGCAGGAGCCAAATACACATGTCTAGGCAGGCCCCTTCTTTAATCCTTCATCTCTTGTGTGAAAGAGCCAGGATTTCCCATCCTGGGCAAAAATTATTTTTTAAAAATATTTTGCAGAAGGCGTTCTGTTCTCTGCCAAAATAAGATGTCGGTTGAATTAACATTACCAAAGTCATCTGTAGGCATTGTCTGTGAGCAGCAAGGGCAGATCATAGCCCCAAACCCTTTAGATCCTGGGAGCAGAACATGGCTGTTCGACTCCCCTGGTCATTAGCTGTCAGAGAAGCTGGAGCCTTACAGGCCAAATCATCCTAAGACCCATGGGCCAAACTCTGCCCCCAGACTGTGCTGTAGGAGCTGCAAGCTAAAAATGATTTTTGTATTTCTAAATGTTGAAAAAAAATTTAAATATTTTGCAACATAAGAGAATTATATGACATTCGCATTTTTGTGTCTATAATTAATGTTTCATTGGAGCACAGCTCCTTTGTTTACCTTTTATCTGTGGCTGCTTTCCTACTACAATGGCAGAGTTGATGGATAAAGCAGAGGTCATATGGCAAAGTTTAAGATATTCACTCTCTAGCCCTTTAGAAAAGTCTACCAGCTCCTTGTCTAGAAAAGTAGTATTTTCTTACCACTCTATGCTGAGGGTTACACTTAATAAGCAGGTAAACTTTGGGTGAATTTTACCCTTCGATATAAACCTTGGGTAGCTGTAAAGGTGATTATATTACTCTCAGGAATCTCATAATAAGCTTAGCCACCAAATGTACAATTATTAGTAGGCTGAGAAGGGAATTCATGTGCTGACTTCTTTCATCCAAGAAATCACCACAAATTAGCATAACTGGAATACAGTTCCTATCTGAATTAGTATCAACTACAGAAACTGCCAAGTATTTCCAATTCTACAAATGGGGCAGAGTAAACCATAAAACTAGTTTGACTTTGGTTTAGAGACATCTCTTTTAACTGTAGCAGTGTTTGCCAAAGTTTACTGAACATGGAAATCGAAAAATAATAATTATTGATAGAAAGCCATCAGGATTTAATAAGTTTATTTACACTCAGAGGAAAGAAAGCTATAAAAATGGTCACATTGATGACAGAATTACTATATAATTTACATATGCTTATGAAAATTTTATAAAAGCAAAAATAACTAATTAGAAATATACTATTTTCTGTCATTAAATAAAAAGCATTTTCATGCA
>NC_041233.1:122773775-122778882 GCF_002837175.3 Physeter macrocephalus | reverse complement strand
TAAATCTCAAATAAAATAGTTGGTAAATGGAATTTTAAGAGGCTTGTAGAGAAAATTTTCTATTCTTATAAAGCATACTGATGTTCAAAAACATAATTTAGAATTCAAACAACTAAATTTAAAAGTACTTATTTTATAATGTAGCAAAGAGAAAACCTTGCTCGTAGGAAAGGAAATCTAGCTTTCCTCTCCTTGCATCTTGCAGAATAGCTTTCCAACGGGTTCAGAATTCTGTAAAATATTTGTAATAACGCAATCATTCTGACAATATAGAATCTTTCAGAGTCCTATAATTGACAATTTTAAACATGGATTTTATTTTATCAAGTTCCAACTTATCACAGTAGACTAGTTGCAAACATCTTATAATTGTACAATATATGAACACTTGGCTGCTGCTCTGTGTCTGAGAACAAGGAGCCTCCCCTCCCCACAGAAGGAGGCATCTTCTAACTGACACCATGAAGGAGTGACAGGGGCTGTGGCTCAGCAGGGCTGAGGGGAGAGAACTAAGTCAGCCAGTAAACGTGCCCCTGAAACTGACCCCTTCCCCGCTCAGTCCTGTTCCAGACGCTCACACGCAGGACGACCTCAGCCGAGATAGGCCCTGAACTGGCTCTTCAAGCTTCAGCCCCTTGTTGCTTCATCTTCCTAAACAATCCCCAAACCATAAGGGATTTGCTAACTTTAGGGCAATGCCTGTAAATTAGTAAATGTTTTCCCAAAGATTGGAGAGATTTTTTATTTTGTTTGATTACAAGTCTTTTAGAACTAATTGTATGGCCAATATCCTTCTTTCCTTTGCTGCCATCCCCAACACAGCTTTTAACTCAGTTCACAAATAATTCTCAGGAAACTGAGGTTGGCATTGACAAAGTTACGTGGTGCACATTTGGGGGCTTGTGCGTTTTCATTGTAGGTTTTAAAATACATTGGCTTTTGTCACCGGGTTCCTGAGAGGTTGGGCCCAGGCGTGAAGGCAAGTCCCAGTCCCCATTCCGGGATGCATCATACCTTGAGCTGTGGCCCATGTGGCTCAGTCTCAGTGGCCTGGGGAAAATTCTACAATACAGAGCAGTATTTCTAGGAAGGCTTGCTTTTGCTGTTATTTTAAACAAAATATTTCTCTGAGGCATTGTTTTGGGCCCTCTGTGTTCACACATCACAATGGCCAGTGCAAGTCCTCTGAGAGGGAATTGGATCCTCACTCCAGAACGTGCTTGTTAATTCATACCCTCCCAGAAATAGCCACTGGTGCAGTTGTTCCAGGCAAAAGTGAAAGCAAAATAAATTTTAGAAAAAAAATCCGGTTCCAAAAATATTTTTCAGCCTGGTAAAATCCAAGGTTTGAATATCAATATCTATTCTAGAAACAGATTTATGTTTTCCTTGAATACACACATATAAGCTGAGAGGGCGGAACACTGCTACATGGAGTTGATTTCTTTTACTGTTACTCTATAGAACTGTTTTATTATGTCACTGATTTTGGCCACTCCCCCTGTGCTCTCCAGACTTTGTTGACACGGGAACAATCTCTGCTTTGCACCTGTTCACATGAAGCCCTTATCTGAGGAGACACTTTTTATTTTATTTTATTTTTCATACAGCAGGTTCATCTTAGTTATCTATTTTATACATATTAGTGTATACATATGTCAATCCCAATCTCCCAGTTCCTCCCACGACCATCCACCCGACCCCGCTTGCACCCCCTTTGTGTCCTTACATTTGTTCTTACATCTGTTTATTTCCGCCTTGCAAACCGGTTCATCTTTACAATTTTTCTAGATTCCTCATATATGCCTTAATATATGATATTTGTTTTTCTCTTTCTGACTTACTTGACTCTGTATGACAGTCTCTAGATCCATTCACATCTCTACAAATGAACCAGTTTCGTTGCTTTTTATGGCTGAGTAATATTCCATTGTATATATGTACCACACCTTCTTTACCCATTCGTCTGTCAATGGGCATTTAGATTGTTTCCATGACCTGGCTATTGTCAATAGTGCTGCAATGAACATTAGGGGGCATGCTGAGGAGACATCTTTTGAAAACACCTCCTCTATAGCATGGAGAAAATTCAGAAGTTATATTTTCAAGAGTTCAGTAATGAAGCATAGAAATTATATTTTCATCATATGTTACTGACCCCTGATCCTTGAAATGTGGCAGAACCGAAGTAGCTTCATGGAGGTCATCTCCTCTTGTTTCCAAAGCCTGTTTAGAAGGTGTCTGACCCTGTATCATTAAACCCAAGTGTGGTCTTTCTAACAATCCTCCGTCTCCCTCACTGAGAAAATCTCAGTGCAACTCACTCATATAAATGAGTTAATTTTCATCGTGAAAACCTTGAGCCTTGCGGGGGCCCTGTGCTGGGGGCGTCATTGAGAACAGTAGCTGGAGCTGTCCCATCACTGTGAGCTTCCAGCACCTGGACTGCCCCCACGCTGGGCACTGTGGGTGCTCCTCCTGGCTCACGAGGTCATCCTCGTTAAATCCCAAGTCCCTCTCAAATTGTCTCTCCCACTCCCATCCATCCCAAGTTAGTTTCTCTGAAGGAGGTTGTTGGGATGGATCTGGACAAGCAGAGCTGTGTATTAAGTGTCAGCCTTTGTGGCACGGCAGGGAGGAAACAGGATCAGGCAGATGGGAAAGTTGAGCTGTGATGAAGCCCTGGTGAAGCCTTGGCAGACACCGGGTGGGGGCGGGGGTTGCTCTGAAACATGTGTGACCCTGACAGTTGTTCCAGGATCCGCACTGCACTTGGCCAGTCGGAGTCCAGTGGAGGACCAGCAGGTGAGAACTCACATATAGCAGGCGCTGGGGCTCCTCCAGCCACCACGATCCACCCGAACCACCAGTCTGAGTGACACAGGCTCTAATTTGTACCCCTTCCAGCTCTCAGGGTTCTGCTCATGTGTGATGCTAAAGAAGTGGCCAGTGAACAGCTGATCACCCTACCCTGAGTTTACCGCCCCCAGCTGCCCGTCTGGGGGTTGAGAGACAAGCCCTGGGAGGACGTGGCAGAGCTGCCGCCACAGCCGCCTCCATAACATGTGAACTACCTGTTCCCACCACTCACGCTGGGCCGGCTTCCTCACCTCACCTCTTACTATCACCTTTTCGCTTAACAAAATGAGGTCTCTATTTGAATTTCTTCCAGCGTTTCTCATTGGTCGGGAAGGTTATACAGTAACATTTCTAAAGCACCTCGACAGCTTTGACCAAATTATATTATTTTTTATGTTTGTCTACATTTAGTCCTTGTTCAGTCTGCCATCTTGAAACCAAATGGCAGCTACTAAATTTCACAGTGACCCATGTTTGAGAATCTGAGTAAAAGTTAGTAACCTCTCATTGTAAAAATATAGAAGATTGAGTGTATGGGAATATGCGCACTGAAATTATGTACATATTTATTCCTGCTAATTGAGTTTTTTGCAGGCTATGACTTAAACCAACTCACTGCCGGTGCTTAAGTGAGAAACGATTAACAAGCTGCAGTCAGTGCCAGCACCCACACTCGGGGAAAGTCAGAAGTGCCCTTAGCTGTCCTGCACATCCCACCATCTGTAGGGGAGGAAAATGAGAGCAGGGAAGAGAAGAAATACCTAGAGGAGGCTTCCTCACCCCCCACTCCAGATGGGGCGCACGAGGTGGGAGAGGAGGTTGGCATGCAGTCCCCTCAATAAGCCTGTGCGGTTCATGACGGTCTTGAGGACACACTTCGTGCTTCACTTGAGGGAGTCGGTTGTGCTGCCTTCACTGTGATGGCAGGTTGGGTCTTCTCTCTCCACCTGCTCTTCACATTTCACTTTGCCCTCAAGTCTTCATTTTTTCAGGCAAACAATGGGGCTCAGTGAGCAGAGCTGAGCATGCAGGAGGCAAAGACTTGACACCCAGGTGTAATATATATTCATGTTAGTATATTAACTCATTTATATTTATTAATTTACTTTATTAGAACTATATTAACATAAAAATAATATATAATATAGCAATATTAATATAATAATATTTATATTCCCATAGTATATGTTAATGTTGATGATGTATAGGCTAATTTAGATAGTGACATCAGTGGCAAGAAGACTAATGAAGACTAAGGAAATCAGAAGAGCCCAGAGTTTTGAAGATCTTTGAGGGAACTCCATGCCCATGATGTAAGTAGAGAGAAGTATATGGAAGGTGTTGGCTGGGGCTGCCTGCACTGCTCCTTTGACCTCTGTTACTGGGTCAAAAGTGAATCAAGGCACAGCAAGTGTGTGGGCAAAGCAGGACCCCAGAGTCCAGGGCCCAGCTACCCTGGCCAAGTCCCTTCCTTCTTTCACCACATCGCAGTGCCCCAGCCCGCCCGCGCCTCACCTCCTCATGTACACTCCTGTGAACAAATGTTATCACTTCTCCTACAGAATGAAGTGTACATGGTGCAGGAGACAAGGCACTTACCAAATGGTGACACACATTTTAAAGCTGGAGAGAGGGAGAAGGAAAAAGAGAAAGAGAGAGAGAGATGAGAGAGAGAGAAACACCACTTTTATACTAGAATATAAAGTATAGGAAAATACAAATTGATGTTAAAACTGTTTCTAACAACTTAGCGTTTATTTTCACCAATGCCTGCACTATACAATTTAGTAGTCATCTAAGTTATCTGGTTCTAAAATCATAACGTAGGCTTTCAATTTTGAAATAATACAGTTTTCTACATTACAAAAAATGTACCTTTGAAGCCAATGTTCAAATCCTCCAGTGTGTTCTTAGTCAAAGCAGAGCTTTTTAGCATCTTGAGAGAGCCTGTCAGAATGTGCCCCGGAGGTTAGGGGGAGCTTCCTGGATCACAGTCGGCCCTTCCCCTGTTTCCAGTCAGCGCGGGTGTTTACTGTAACTGCTGGTTCTGAGAGAGCTCTGGGAGTGGCTCTGGCACCTACAGACGCAGGAGCACTTTGTCCCCATCAACATCTTTGGCCGCCGCAGCTTGTAAGCAGCCTTAGCTCCCGGCCCCCGAGCAGACCAAGCCGCCCCGCTGTCCCTCTTCCCCCGCTGACTCCCCTCACCGGGATCAGAGCGCACGGAGCCTCTTGTCCCCGCCTACCCT
>NC_041233.1:122769129-122773672 GCF_002837175.3 Physeter macrocephalus | reverse complement strand
CCATGGAGGTTCGGGTGCATCGTGGTGGCTGGAGGAGCCTCAGCACCTGCCATGTGCGTGTTCTCACCTGCTGAACAAAGACTCAGAATCCCTCCGGGCGTGGGGTGGCCGAGGGGAAGGTGAGAGTCATATGGGCCAAGGCTGGAGAAGACGGTTTTCTAACTTCCACAGCACAGACTAAACCCTTTCTGAGCTGGAAACATTGATGGCTCAGCACCGGCCCCACCAAGGAGAGGGATTGGTGGATGTCCTGAGCTGGGGTTTCTCTGAGAAATGCCAGGAGATGGTGGGAGGAGGGGAGATGCCAGTGAGAGCCTGGAACCTGACGTCCACCCATCTGATCTCAGCGCAGGAGGGGCAGGTTATAATTAGGATTTTCCCCAAGTCAGAGCAGGTGTTTTCCCTGGGCCTTATGTTCACACTTTATTATAATAGTGAGATAGATGCAGAACAGGACACCAAGACCTGCAGCTGAGTGTCCTCTAACCCCTTCAATCTTGATCTGGCATAATGCTTGCTGATACCCAGCTGTCTGTCCCCTCTACGCAGTCACTTCTCTCTCTCACCCAGAGCACATTCGTGGAGGCCCCACTGAGTTCCAGGCCTGTTCCAGAAACTGAGGTGCAGCACTGGGTGGTGAAAAATGAGGGAGTTCCCATTCTCATGCAGGCGACAGACTTTTGGGGGAGACAGAAAAAAATAAAATGGACACAACGTCCAATGGTGATATGTATCTTGGAGAAAAAGAGTCAGGAGGGAAGGTTGAGCTAATTTCTCAGTGTGTTTAATGAGCAAGCAATGGAGAGAGCAGAGTGTTCCAGGCTGCGAGAACAGCAAGTGCAAAGGCCCTGAGGCCACAGTGGGCTGCATGTTGAGAGTCTTAGTTACTAGTGTGGATTCTTACATTTCTCTTGAATCTGCTTTTTGCTTTTATTTGTATTCTTCGTTTCACTTTCTTAGCTCATTAACATAAAGCCTCACCACTAATCTGTTGAATTTATCATATTCTATTCCAGTGATTCAAAGTGAAAACTTTGGTGACTTTAGGTCACCTCAGTGAATGTTTATGTGTGGCCTCCCTGGGCCCAGCACTCTGTGAAGAGCTAGGAGGCTGTGGAATTAACTTGAAGGGTCTCCAGCTTGATAACCCCAGTTCATCAACTTCCTGTTTGTCCTCAGTCTCCTTCCACTCCACCTCCTCCCAACTCGTCTGGTCATGAGTTCTGATCCTCACACCCTCCCACACTTTCATCTTATATGACCAGCTCCTTCCAGTGGTCTCTGCCCAAAGTCCGCCTAGCTTCTCAAAGTCAGTGCAGCCCAAACTGAGTTGCATTTTTTTTTGGAAGCCCCTGTGGTAAGGAAAGCTACTAATGCACTCCTCCCTACGCTCAGGAATGGATTTTGCCTCACCCCAGCCCACCTCCGCACCCTGCACCATGATTCCACTGCTGCAGGACTCCCCACCATCCTCTCTTTCTTTTCAATGCTGGGATGCACACCAAGCTTTCCCTCTTCCCAAAGACCCCTCATGTGGCACACAAATATACATGGGTCACCACATGTGTTCACTGCTGGTAAAGAGCAACAGGATCCCCGAGCTGAGGACAGACAAGTGTCCCTGAGCAGGTAGAGCACAGGCCACTGTGGCAGCAAAGCCTTTAAAGGGAGTGAGGCAGGCATCACGCTGCAGCCTCTCCCCACTGTTCCCCCAGTGCACACTGTGTTCCCAAGCCGCCATCTTGGTGGGCTGCCGTCCTTGTGTAGTGTTGGGGGATGCCCATTTATTCCTTCATTCCCTTATTCATTCACCTTTTGTGTTCTTGTTCAGTGCCACTTTGGCTAGAGGAGAACTCATCCTTGGAGACCCAGCTCAGATGTTGCCTCATGCAAGAAGACATGCTGTTGGCCACCCTTTCTTGCTGCCTTTGGCCCCATGTGCCACACCCAGGACTGTGATTTTGCCAAGCTCAGATATTGCCTCATCCAAGAAGACATGCTGATGGCCACCCATTCTTGCTGACTTTGGCCCCATGTGCAACACCCCAGGGCTCTAATCATGCTTTGATTACCTCTCCAGCCTGTGAACTCTGTGAGGACACTGGACCAGGCTCAGAGACGAGCTCGTAAATGTGTGATGATGGCAAAATAACTGCATAGTGAAAGGATTAAACACAGGCCATGTGTAAGTCAAGTTCACCGAAGGTCAGTTTCCTCCTCCTCCTCCTCCCTCATTCCAGGACCAGGACCGCCAGAGACGTTATCTCACCCTCACCTCATCTGTCACTTCAGTAGTCTGGAGGACTGTTCTCTTTCATTTCATTTTGTTTACACTTTGAAGACATTTCTTGGCTGTACCTCTCAGTATTGAGAACCTTAAAGTCAGGAGCCCTTCTGTGGTGCCTGATCCAGGAGAAGACATTATGGGAGCACAGGGTGTTGAGGAGGACGTGACCCGGTGTCTGGGCCCCTGGGCAGTGGGAAGTGGGGAAGCAGAAACAGAGGAAGTTTTCACCGCTCCCCCACCAGGACACATGCCTCCCTCTTTGCCTTTAACCAACATGATTATGATTACATAAGGTTCAATGTTTCTCCTTGGTAAATTTACCGGCCACCAGACCTGAGTTCTAAGCCTTCTGCATGGCCTACATCAAGTCAATAGTGCCTTTGAAGCCTGTGTTCTTAACTCTAAGTAACTCTGAGAGTTATGCTGGCTGAGCTGGTGCCTGGCTGAGTTCCTGGCATCTCACTGTGGGATGCTCAGCTCTTGCTGTCCCCTGTCACTGCTGTCCCCGAAACCCCAGCTTGCAACATGGTGGTGGAATGCTTTGATAGAGGAATGTAAGAGTGAGTAGGAGAAGGGCGGGTAGTGTCAGGGCGGCACTGAAATATAGCGGACTTTGCTCTTGGCTGGTCCTGACCTTTTGCAACTGGCCACACGCCCTGAGTGTGCACAGTCTCCTGGGAAATCAAAAGACCTAGCCTGAGGGTGTGGTCCACAGAGGCTGAAGGGTGTGACAGAGTAACCCACCCACAGGAGCCTGGGGAGCCCAGGTCTCAGAGCACCCTGCGGAGTGGAGCCTGGCTGGCAGTGTGCTCCGGTGGATGCCATCATCGACGGCCACTCCACTCTGAGGATACTTCGGTTGTATTTCATTGGGACACTGTGGATTCCGGGGGATCAGGCTGTTGCCACCTCTCTCTCCATCCATCTCCCTCTCCATTTGCCACCGCTGCCCCCACCCCCTGCTCTCTTCTTTGGCCGCCAGCACGAGGCACCCATTGGTGGAGTCCTGGACGGGGTGGGTGATTTGTGGGGTTGTGAGAAAAGACAACAGGACTGCGCTCGTGTCCGCTGGGCCTTGTGGCAGCTGTAGGAGGGTGGAGCAAGTTGAAGATCTTCAGGAAAACAGGACGTAATACAGTGGACCTGTGTGCATAAAATGGTTATGATGGAATGTACATATTGTATCTTTCACATTTAAAAAAATGATAGAAAATGTCTGTGTATGTGTGTATATATTAGTGATCTACAATGGCAAATTCTTATTTATTTATTTATTTTTGGCTGCATTGGGTCTTCGCTGCTGTTGCGCCGGCTTTCTCCAGTTGCGGCGAGCAGGGGCTACTCTTCATTGCGGTGTGCGGGTTTCTCAGTGTGGTGTCTTCTCTTGTTGCAGAGCACGGGCTCTAGTCTTACAGGCTTCAGTAGTTGCGGCACGTCAGTTCTAGTGTGCAGGCTCAGTAATTGTGGTGCATAGGCTTAGGTGCTCAGCACCATGTGGGATCCGCCCGGACCGGGGCAAGAACCCGTGTCCCCTGCATCGGCAGGCGGACTCGCAACCACTGCGTCACCAGGGAAGCCCCTCTGTGACTTTATAATGACAATATTCCTGAACAAATAATAAATAACATATAATAATATATAGCTTTTATTTATTGGGTTTTGTTTTGTGAGAAGCACTTACCTATTAGATCATGTAATCACTCAACTCTCTCAAGAGGTTATTTAACTTAATCACACCTGAAAATTGTAAAGTTCAAAATGGGAAATAATTTGCCCACAATCAAAGCTGATTAGTGGCAGACATGGATATTTCTTGCCTTGTATTGTCTGTAGATTTAACAAAAATTGTTGGAACACAATGTTTATTTATTAATTCCCAAGTACAAATATTATGATTGCTAACCCGGAACTCAGAACTTACATTCTGTCATAGAATGTACTGGTCGTTTCACACTCCTTATGTGATATGACTTAATCATGAAAGCTATTGTGTATTCACAGTGTGCACATCTCTGTGATGCATTTGAAAGATATTTGCCAAGTCAGCCCAGAGAAATATTGGACTTGACCTCAAGAAGGGTTTGAGCTTTTGATACACACAGCTGCCTTTTCCCAGTGCAGTCACCTTCAGCCATCACCTCTGGATACTCTTGGGGATGGAGAAGCCTGAACCAGAAAGTCCAGCATGTTTTGAGGAATCAGCCACCTTCAAGTTGTGGCTATAAACTTCATCGAAAAAGGGAGGCCTGTCAGAAC
>NC_041233.1:122756483-122764779 GCF_002837175.3 Physeter macrocephalus | reverse complement strand
CACAGGTTCTGGGGATTAGAACAGTGATATTTGTGGGGGGACATATTATTCTGTCAACCCCACTAACCTTTCTGCACAACCTCAAAGCACATTATTTTACACAATCAAATAGCATTTTGACAACAGCTGAGAATATAATCAACGACTAAAATATGAGTTACAAATAATAAAAGAGTGAGATCAGTGTGGGTCACAATAGACTGGCCTAGAACAAGACTTTCTTAATTTTCAGTGGCAAAAAAAGGGGAGGATTCTGTGTGGATAACGTCAGCCAGAGATGAGTCAGGAGGGGACCTCGGGAAACACAGGCACAGAATCCAATGGACAGCTAGCCCTGCTGCGGGGTTTAGGCAGGAGGAGGCCAAGACATTAGGCTGGGGGCTGGATGGGCAGGATGCAGCTGTGGGTGTGGGTGCCCCTGAGATGCTGACCCTACTCTTTTCAGTTATTTGCGCAAGTACCCTTCCCTCTTTAACACCTAGTCTCACCCTGCTTTCCCAATATACAGTCCGTTCAACACAAAACACAGCAGCCTGTTGGGACCAAAGAGGGAAATCCTGGACACTTGGGTGAAGGAGCAGGATATGGAAATAAAAGTGTTAAGAACAGGAAAGCTGCTTTCATTTTAGGGCCAAGGGGTCTGGGGTCAGGGGACGGAGCAGGGACACAAGGGCCAGTGCTGGTGACATCTGGCGGTCCTTCTTAGATGGTGTCCCCTCCACCACCAGGAACACCCCCAGACTCTGAAGACTTCACAGGCAGTCCTGGGGGCGGGGGGCGGCAGCTCTGCATTCTGGTTTCTGGCTTCTGGAAGTTCTGACGGGCCAGAAGCTGGGTAGGTTTGAGTTCCTGTGGTGAGAGCCATGGTGCCCTGAAGTTCGGAGTGGGGGGAGGAAGGGAGAGAAGGAGAGGGGCCTCCAGGCTTTCAGGCCCCAGGGCCAGGAGGCCTCCATCTTTCTGTGTGAGAAGGCTGAGGACAAGCTGGCAATGGGGGCTTCCTCAAGGTCGGGGGCTTAGTCTCCCCTGGAGTCTGGAGCTGGCGCTGTGCATGCGGACGCGTCCTGGGGTGGGAGGGGTGTCTGCAATGGTGGATGCAGCTGCTGATTTGAAGTTGCCTGCAGCCCCCTCCCCCGCCATCCCCAAGGGTCCTGGAGCTGACGCCCGCGGTCCATTGCGTGCAGGGTGGTGAGGATGCTGCCCCAGGTCTGAGGCCCCCAAGATCCAACAGCTCTGGGAGAGGTCCGCGTCCCTGGAGAAAGAGGCCGGATCTGGGGCAGGAGGAGCTGTGTCCAGGAAAATAAACAATAAACAATCTATCACAGGAATAGAAAAGAATTGTCTGTGAGCCAAAGTGAGGCCTACAGCCTGGAAGCCAGGCCCTCGGAGAGCTCTGAGGATCTGCTGCTCAGATGCTGGGTTTCCAGCACAGCTGTATGTCTCCAGAGAAGAAGAACATCAACCAACTCAGGGATACAGCCCTTCAAGGGAAAAAACAAAACAAAACAAAACAGAGACCAGCAGGTGCCCAGGGAGACAGCATGCCCATGGCACCTGGAAAGGGCATATTGCCATGAAAAGAGGGCCAGCATAGGCGACTAAGGACACGGGGCATTTCATTTGTATTTTTAACACCAACATTCTTTACTTCTGTCAATGCGTCCTTTTCCTTAACAATGAAAGCAGATGCTCAGTGTCTGTTTTGTGGACCTCAAACAGGCTGCTCTCGTGAACGGGACATTCAAGGTAAGTCACGCAGAGGTCACAGGGACCATCAGCTGTTGCACAGGTCGCGGCCTTCGTGCTCTTCAGGGCTCCCTCTGGGGCCGCGGCCGGTCTGGAGGAGGAGAGACCAGAGCAGCGCGGCCTGGGGCCAGGGTGCCCGCCCTGGGTCGAGCTTGGGGCGGGGAACTTCAAGGCTCCGCCTGCACCGAGGGGCTCCTCCCAGGGCCGCGGGCGCGGGCACAGCCGCCGGGGCCCCGCACCTGTTGGGGCGCAGGAGTGAGTCCACCTGTAGCTGCCCTGGCTTCCAGGCTGCGGCCACAGGGCCCGCACTGTGGCAACAAGGCAGGAGCAAGCAGGCGCCTTCTAATCCTGCATTTCTGGTGTGAGGAGCCCAGATACCCCATCTGGGGCGAAAGTTGTTCGTGTGTGTGTGTGTGTGTGTGTGTGTGTGTGTGTGTGTGTGTGTGGCTTTTTCATAAAGTTAAATTTAGTCAATTTGAAGAACTGCCTCTTCCTATGACATCTGAATTTTCCTCTATTTAATTGTTAAAATGCCCCCTCTTTTTTTTTTTTTTTTTTTTGGTAGGTAATGATAAAAGAAATTTCCACATGTTGAGGTATGGGATGTTATTCTGGCTTACACATGAGTTAACTTAAATTACATGCAGCTGAAATAACCTGTGTGTGGCCTATCAAATATATATTGTACATCTGCTTTAATTATTATAGAAAAGGACACATTGATCAAAAGTAAAGAATGATCATGTTAAAAATAAAGATTAAAAGTCTCTCTTCCTGGGACAGCAATTCTTGTCCTCCTTTGAGGATGAGCCTCCCTTCCCTGGTGGTGCGCCAGGCTGACTCGCTGTGTACATGCTGCTCTGTGTTTTCTGTTGTTGTTGGTTTTCTCCAAATGCATCTCTAACTTGTTTAATGTTCTTTGTTCTGAGAAGATATAAAACTGTGCTGGAAACAATGTTTCTCCGGAGCCGTTTCTCAGAGTAATCTTGTAATAAGGAAGAACAAATCTGACTCCATATTAGATCTGTTTCTTTAACTTTAACTTTTCTATTCCGTTGCTGGTGCATAGAGTTACGAATGTTGCCCATAGCCTGAAATAGACAGGATTGTCCATTCTCAAGACTCCTACCTTTAAGAGTATAACACTTTTCCATTCATATAGACATAAAAAACTGGCAGAAAAGAGAATAACATTTGTTTTGTTGGAGGTTTACAGGAACATCGTGACCTGACCTACATGGGCAAAGGATTCCTGCACCAAGAAGTTTGCAATACCAGCAATGCTCCTCCCTCACCTGGCCTTTCAAAATGCTTTGCTGAAAGCAAAGTTTTCTGGGGGCATGAGCCCCTTGTTGTCTTGTGTGGTCCTGCAATAAACCTTCGTCTCCTCCACACTTGGATGTTTCAGTGTTTTTGGTCTTACTGGGCATTGAGCAAAGGAACTTGCCTTTGGTAACAACCTGAGAAGAGGTCTTCCGAGCTAGTCCTCAGTTTGGCTCAAATAAAACACTTTTTAAATCTTATTATAGATTGTTTATTTTTGTTTATAATAATATAGGTATTATATTTTAATTCAACTACAATTATGGCATAGATAAAATTTTATATTCTGTTTTCTTCACTCAGTGCTTTATCTTCTGCATTTATAAATATGATGATTGATTTTCAGAAACTACATTGGAATTCAAACAATTAATTCAAAAATACTTATTTCATAATACAATAGGCAGCAAAGCTGACCCTTCGGAAGGAGAATCAAGCTTTGCTTTCTCCAAGTCTTGCAGAATAGATTTTTGTAAGTTCAGAATTGTGTAAAATATTCTTTAATAATGCAGAGACTCTGAAATATATGGCCTTCCAAAGTTCCCAAATTGACAATGTTTAAAATGTCAATTTTCTTTTATAAAGTGCCAACTTTTCTTGGTAGACTAGTGGCAAGGATTTTGTAATTATACAATGTGTAATTATACAATGTGTAAACCCTTATGCACGTATTCTATTTGCAGTGTATTATTTGTGTTTTTGGTCTTACTGTGCATTGAGCAAAGGAACTTGCCTTTGGTAACAACCTGAGAAGAGGTCTTCCGAGCTAGTCCTCAGTTTGGCTCAAATAAAACACTTTTTAAATCTTATTATAGATTGTTTATTTTTGTTTATAATAATATAGGTATTATATTTTAATTCAACTACAATTATGGCATAGATAAAATTTTATATTCTGTTTTCTTCACTCAGTGCTTTATCTTCTGCATTTATAAATATGATGATTGATTTTCAGAAACTACATTGGAATTCAAACAATTAATTCAAAAATACTTATTTCATAATACAATAGGCAGCAAAGCTGACCCTTCGGAAGGAGAATCAAGCTTTGCTTTCTCCAAGTCTTGCAGAATAGATTTTTGTAAGTTCAGAATTGTGTAAAATATTCTTTAATAATGCAGAGACTCTGAAATATATGGCCTTCCAAAGTTCCCAAATTGACAATGTTTAAAATGTCAATTTTCTTTTATAAAGTGCCAACTTTTCTTGGTAGACTAGTGGCAAGGATTTTGTAATTATACAATGTGTAAACCCTTATGCACGTATTCTATTTGCAGTGTATTTTTATTGCCTGCGTTAGAATGTACAGTTATATTAAGAGAAGGGCATTGTATCATTTACAATTAAATCCTCATAGAAGTCCAAATTCTGAACTGTGAGATGTACTCAGTAAATATTTGTTAATAATCGAAAATTGAATCCATGGATATATAAGTGATTTATATGATTCTTCTCCTGCAAGTCACATTTATGGCCTTTATTCCTGAGTGACATTTTCTCTTTAGGATCAGATGGATACTCTTGTCTAACTTCCTTCTCTCTCTGTGTGTTTGTGTGTGTATGTGTGTGTGTGTGTGTGTGTGCACATGCACACGCACATGCATTCACAGGAGCACATACACCTACAAATGTTGCCCCAACATCCTGTGCTTTATAGACCCTTTGAATAAATCATGCCTTAACTCATTGGTCTTCAATTGACCCAGTGTTATAATGAAGGTTTTGACAAACAAAGAAAAAGCAATTGATCTAAAGATGGGGACCTAGCCTCTCCCTAACTAGCTTTCTTGCAGTTTTAACTTACAAAATGGGCTTTCCCTGTATGCTCTTCTTTCTCCCAGAACTTTCTTTTTTTAGCATTATTCATCTAGAGCAAAGAGTAGATCTTTGGCGGGCAGACGTATAAATGGAGTTCTGAGGGGCAGTGCTTTATTTTTCCATGAATTAGTACATTCAACCCTCCTGTTGTAAAACAATCTGGAAATGGAATGCTCCATATCTTCAATGATCCACCAGTTTCTCTGTACCAAGATAGGTATCTGCTTTTCTTGCGAGAAAAATCCTTTGGCTCCAAAATTCTAATATAGGGGATAAACCTCTGCCTGACTCTGAGTTCTTGGAATTTTTCTGTCCGGTACCCACAGTTCTCAAGGACTAGCACCCTTGTTAAAGAGTAAATTAATTTATAATTTTCTTTTAATTTATGAGGGAAACAATACATTAAAAATTTAAGTAACAGGATTAATTGAATTAATGCTGACTCTGAGTTCTCTCTGTGTGCTGAGGCTGGAGCTCCAACTGAAGGCTCTTCCACCATGAGTACAGGTCTAGGGTTTCTCTTCACTTGGGTGTCCTGGTGGTTTAAGAAAGAGAAATTCTAGCTGAAGGCTCTACCTCATTGATTGCAGATATAGGGTGTCTCTTCTTGAGTTCTCTGGTGCATATAAATGTGAGAGCAGCAACTAAGAGTTCTTCCACATTTATTATATTTATAGGGCTTCTTCCCAATGTGACTTCTCACATGATGTCTAAGGTCATGGCTTTGTCTTATGTTTTCCCACATAGATGACACTCACAAGGTTTCCTCTCCAGTGTGAATGAGTCCACGACTTTGAAGTAACAAAGTTTCAACTGAAAGCTCTTCCATAGTTATTCCAGACATAAGATTTTTCTGCTATTTGAGCTCATATTTGTGAATGAAAGTTGGCCTCTGATGAAGGGTCTCCCACATTCACTACGTTTTTAGGGTTTCTCTCCAGTGTGATTTTTCATGTGTACAAAGGCAAAGTTCCAGCTGAGCTATTTGCCACTTTCATAACATTTGTAGGGGTCCCTCCAGGGTGACTTCTCTCATTCCATCTAAGTTTAGAGCATTGACTAAAGCTTTCCCACATGGATGGGATCTATATGGTTTCTCTGCAGTATAATTCACCTTATGTTATTGATACTTAAAAAAGGAATATTGGCCAAGGCTCTTCCAGATTAGGGACAAGTATAGGATTTTTCTCCTGTGTGAATTTTTGGTGTATATAAAGGTGAGGGCTCTAGTTGAATTATTTCCCACATTCATAGCATTTATCAGGATTCTCTCCTGTTTGAGTTAATACATGTGGAGTTCACGTTGTTGCATGTGAAATCTCCTCACATGCATTACATTCGATGGACTCTCCTCCAGAGTGAAGTCTCTGCTATGTGCAAGGAAAGGAGAGGCTGTTACAGATGCCCACACACATCCATGTACTCATTTCTCTACGTACTGGCTCTAGTCTGCTCTCTCACTGGTGGTCTTCTTTAAAAAAAAAAAAAACTCCCCCTGTTCGTTCTATTCACATGCACTGTTACTTTGCTGAATTCACACTGATTTTCTATTTTGTAGCCTCTCACTTGCATAATTTTTGATTAAATTTTAAGTCTTCTTTATTTTTCACATGTTATATACATGAGCTACATTGAGGCAATTCACCTTTTATTGAAACTGAAGTTCCAGTTTGTCTTCAGGGAAATGTTCTTCCAAAATTTAAAGTATTCAAAATATTCTACTGGGACAGAATTTATGCTCAGTCTTTTTTTCCATCAGAAGATTGTCATGAATTCCTAATTTATCCCATAACCAGGTCTCTAATGTGATGACTGAGTTCATCCCCAAGAAACATACCATTGACCTGAAGATAAACGGGTCCTTTCTGAACGCATGCTGTGTTGGTATCATTTCATGCTTTTTAAGGTCACATTCCATGTCTGAAAAAAAGAGAAAAGAAATAGCTACAGTGACTTGGGGGAAGGAGAATTTTGCAAATGCTCACAAGCCTAACGTAACTGTGTGTCAAGTATTGGCGTTAACACAGAGAAAAGATGTGAAATGGAAGAATATAGCAACAGTTAGATACATGATATAGAACATTGATGATGTATACTATTTTTAAGAATGAAATGACTGAAAAATAAAATGAAGGTGGGATGTCGGGGAGATTAAGGCACAGTAAATCAACAAAAGGGAGACACTGAAACAAATGTTGCTACATGAGTAATAATAACAGAAAGAGCACTTTCTCAGAAGCCAAGGAATGCACATAAATTTAGATGAATAGAGACTAATACGCTCAAAGAATTAGGACACTATCGGAGTGATATTTCTGCATTGGCCTTACAAGATGTCAGAAGACTTCTTCTTCACGTAATTCTGCAGTTGACATTACAGGTCCTGTTCTCTCACTGACCAGGTCCCTCTCCACATAGAATCCCAAGTGCCTGGAGCCCACCTAGAGCTGGGACTCTGGGAATCCTCTTTCTTCCTCCACACCTCTTCTTCTGCTACAGCTGGGAAGTCACATCTACTTGTAGAGGCAAAAACCATTTGTGGACAAATGTATATGGATTTGGAGTTCTGCTTTGGGATCTGCGTGCGGTCTTCAGGTTCACGTCAGGAGCAAGAGCGAGATGAACAGTGCAGAGCAGCACAGGGAAGGGCGTCCCGAGCACTGGCAACACCAGCAGCCCTGCCCCAGAGCAGAAGGACGCTGACCTTCGCTTCAGGTGTTAAGGAACTGTCTGGTGATGCTCAGGTCCCAGGACTGTGACAGACTGCAGGATCCTCCTTTTTCCCCCTTTCCTCTCACCAGTGTGAATCAATTGTTGTATAGTGGATTAAACTTTATTTTCAAAAACAAAAAGTCCAATAGTTTAACTCAATGCCAACCCTAAGACTTGTATTTTAAAGGGACAATGTCTGTTCTGTGTAACTTGTAGGGTTAGACTCCACCAGAGTTTACACAGCAGAATGGTTTTTGGAAAATATTTAATGCATTTATTTCTCCATTTAACGCCTCCATGCAGTGAGTGCCCTGCACTGGTCTGAGTGTTACATATGGAACCGCAAGAAAGACATACTACAGTTCTCTGAAAGTCTACTATCTTTGACATGACAAAGATGAAGTAAGCAAATGAACAAGATCATTTCGTCCAGGTTTTAGTAAGTGCTTTATAAGTGTGTATGTGTCAGGGTGGGGAGGGAGTGAATTATGGGGATGCTGCTCTGGATGAGTTTATATTAAATAAATAAATGCTGACAGTGTCACCCACAGAGAACAGATGACTACTGTTCTCCAGCATCACATCCCTGTGCAGGTTCCTCTGAGTTCGTTCTGACAGGCCTCCCTTTTTCGATGAAGTTTAGAGCCACAACTTGAAGGTAGCTGATTCCTCAAAACATGCTGGACTTTCTGGTTCAGGC
>NC_041233.1:122754730-122755646 GCF_002837175.3 Physeter macrocephalus | reverse complement strand
GAGAGAGTTGAGTGATTACATGATCTAATAGGTAAGTGCTTCTCACAAAACAAAACCCAATAAATAAAAGCTATATATTATTATATGTTATTTATTTTTTGTTCAGGAATATTGTCATGTAGAAGTCAGAGACCCCTGAGGCAATGTCCAGCCCTCTGCATCACTGGACAAGTTTTATACTAAACCTGATGTCAGGAGGTGCTGCATGTATCATCTCCACTCTCATCAGGTGTTCATCACCAGATGTGAGAACAAAGTGTGTATGATGAGTCCAGGTGCAAAAGTTCAGTTGTCCCCTTTATTCGCATCTGCTGTGTAAGGGGAATTCTTTCCCTTGGGATAGCAACTCAAGGCTTATGGAATGAAGGGCTGAAACCATGCAGAATCGAGACAGCAACCCCTGGTGGGGATGACTGGGGCACCTGAGTGAATGTCTAGGGTCTCCCAGGATGAGGGAAATTGCTGAGGAGCCCAGGTCTGCAGAGTCAAGTTTACAGAAGGTCCCCACTTGCATCTGGGCCTGGGTGGAGCAGAGACATTTAGTGGCTGGTATGCCAGCTCCTGCCTGGAAGCTGTAGTAGGATGGGGCAGAAAAGCAGGAGGTGCGGCCCATCTTTGTTTCAGAAGACACTCATCTTTCCTGCAACAGACCCCAGGCTATAGGAAGACTTGATTTTTGTTTTTCAGAATTGCTTTAGCTATTCTAATTCCTTTGCCTTTCCAACTCAGATTCTTTAAAAGATAAATGCATATCTTGTTGTTGGTGATGGCTTTTTTTTTAATAACTCTGGAAGTTTTACAAATGGCTATGTTCATTGAATAGTTCATTATCAACATCTTTCTAAGTCAGTACCTATAGATCTACGTCATTTAAAAAGATATCAGTAACCCAAACACAAATTGATAATAATGCATT
>NC_041233.1:122749951-122754469 GCF_002837175.3 Physeter macrocephalus | reverse complement strand
GTTCTGACAGGCCTCCCTTTTTCGATGAAGTTTATAGCCACAACTTGAAGGTGGCTGATTCCTCAAAACATGCTGGACTTTCTGGTTCAGGCTTCTCCATCCCCAAGAGTATCCAGAGGTGATGGCTGAGGGTGACTGCACTGGGAAAAGGCAGATGTGTGTATCAAAAGCTCAAACTCTTCTTGAGGTCAAGTCCAATATTTCTCTGGGCTGACGTGGCATAAATCTTTCAAATGCATCACAGAGATGTGAACACTCTGAATACACAATAGCTTTCATGATTAAGGAATATCACATGAGGGGTGTGAAATAACCAGTACATTCTATGACAGAATGTAAGTTCTGAGTTCCGGGTTAGCAATCATAATATTTGTATTTGGGAATTAATAAATAAACCCTGTGTTCCACCAATTTTTATTAAATCTACAGACAACACAAGGCAAGAATTATCCATGTTCTGCCACTAATTAGCTTTGATTGTGGGCAAATTATTTCCCATGTTGAACTTCACAATTTTCAGGTGTGAATAAGTTTCATAACCTCTTGAGAGAGTTGAGTGATCACATGATCTAATAGGTAAGTGCTTCTCACAAAACAAAACCCAATAAATAAAAGCTATATATTATTATATGTTATTTATTATTTGTTCAGGAATATTGTCATTAAAAAGTCAGAGAGCCTTGAGGCAATATCCACCCCTCTGCATGACTGGAGAAGTTTTACACGAAACTTCTGGTCGGGAGGTGGTGTCTATATCATCTCCACTCTCATCAGGTGTTCATCACCAGATGTGAGAACAAAGTGTGTATGATGAGTCCAGGTGCAAAAGTTCAGTTGTCCCCTTTATTCACATCTGCTGTGTAAGGGGAATTCTTTCCCTTGGGATAGCAACTCAAGGCTTATGGAATGAAGGGCTGAAACCATGAAGAATCGAGACAGCAGCCCCTGGTGGGGATGATTGGGGCTCCCGAGTGAATGTCTAGGGGCTTCCAGGATGAGGGAAATTGCTGAGGAGCCCAGGTCTGCAGAGTCAAGTTTACACAAGGTCCCCACTTGCATCTGGGCCTCGGTGGAGCAGAGACATTTAGGGCCTGGTATGCCAGCTCCTGCCTGGAAGCTGTAGTAGGATGGGGCAGAAAAGCAGGAGGTGCGGCCCATCTTTGTTTCAGAAGATACTCATCTTTCCTGCAACAGACCCCAGGCTATAGGAAGACTTGATTTTTGTTTTTCAGAATTGCTTTAGCTATTCTAATTCCTTTGCCTTTCCAACTCATATTCTTTAAAAGATAAATGCATATCTTGTTGTTGGTGATGGCTTTTTTTTTAATAACTCTGGAAGTTTTACAAATGGCTATGTTCATTGAATAGTTCATTATCAACATCTTTCTAAGTCAGTACCTATAGATCTACGTCATTTAAAAAGATATCAGTAACCCAAACACAAATTGATAATAATGCATTGTGGGGATGCACTAACTAGAATTTATTTACCTAATTTCTCTTAATGGCTATGTTTTTGAAATACTCTGTGTTTATATTAAGTAATGCTGATATCAATATTCTTATTACACATGTAATTTGAACAAATGTTCCTCACACAGCCGTTTGTTATTTGACTGCTTGTTGAATACGTAAATATCAATTTGTGGTCAAGTTTACCATTCCTTTACTTGATGGCTTCTGGACTTTTTAAAGAAATGCTTCACAAGGACTCCACTATGAAATCACAAATAAAAATTATTCGTACAAGATTTGTACTGATTTTAAAAACTAATAACTTAAAACTGCCACACACAAAACAAATGGTCCACAACACATTTCTCCTGTCCTTCTGAAGGTTTTACGATGCATTGTTATCATTAACGAGTCTTTTGTTATTAAACTTAAATGGCCAATTGAGACAAAGAGTTCTGAGACCATTCTTCCCACTGATTAAGACTGGAGTGGAAGTCATTGTGGATAATGTTCATTTAGCCTTCTGAGCTTTCTGGGCTTCTCCTTCAGCTCAGCAAACTTGCAGGCAATGTGAGCTCTCTGGCAATCCGGCACAAGTGCATAGTTTCAGTTTTTCAATCCACACAGCCCGAGTCCCTGCAAAATCCTGAAGTCCTCCCCGGGAGCAGGGACCTGCCCGTGTGTCCGGGGATCATTCGCTGCAGCCTCCCGGCGACATCTCAGCTCCCTCCCCCTTTCTGCCTGCTGCCGGGGTCGCCCCGCGTCCTACCGAGCCGGGAGCTAGCTCCGAGGCGGACGCCCCGGGACGAGCTCAGGTGTTTGGGCGGCAAGGGCTGCACGCGCTGCACCCTCCCCGGCCGGCGATCGGGATCTGTTCCGGGTACTTTCTAGCCGGTTGCCGGGCGTTACTTAAGGGCCGCTTTGAGATCGGCACTTCCCTCCAGAGCTTCGGCGACTTTCGCGAGGGCTGTGACTCGGCCGCCGGGCCCGAGAAGAGTTCCGGGAGGCTGCGAGGTTGGCGGCGACTGTCCCGGTGGCGCCGAGGCGTGAGCGCTTCCTGCTGTAGCCGGAGATTGTCCGAGCAGATTCATATGGTGTGAGGCCGGCCTTGCTCTTCGGGGCTGTGGTTGTTGTGGCCCTGGCGGGTCTACAAGCATGCCCTGGTGCCCCTCCGCCCGCAAGACTGAGCGTGGTTATAGGACACAGTGTCCGTGCCCGAAGACGTCCTCCACGTCCTGGTGTTCTTACTTTCTCGATTTTTCCGAGTCTTTGGGAGGTGGGGAACGACACGGATGTAATGGGACGGCGCCTGGCCTTCACCGGCCTCCGCGCTAGATGCCAAAATTATTCATCAGTTTTTTACGTCTCTCGCCAGAATGGGGGCCCGGGCCAGATGGCGAAACGAGGAGGCACTGGGATGGCGACCGCGGGCCTCCCCGTCCTCCTTCCCACGGGACCATGATGCCCCGACTCACAGGCCGTCTGGCGGTGCGTCCTCGCTGCCTTGGGGCCCCAGGTCAGTCCAGGTGCTGTGGCGGCAGTCGGGCTGATCCCCGGCGGCCACTTTCCGGGACCATGATGCCCCGACTCACAGGCCGTCTGGCGGTGCGTCCTCGCCGCCTTGGGGCCCCAGGTCAGTCCAGGTGCTGTGGCGGCAGTCGGGCTGCTCCCCGGCGGCCACTTTCTTTTCTCCAGGTTCCACGCGAAGCGGTCACAGGGCTCCGTAGATGGGATTCCCCTGCAGGTCAGGCTGCGTCTACAATGGCAGCGACCGGTGTCCCGTCTCCTGTTCGCCTCGGCGCACCGCTTGTGTGTGGACAGCACACGCAGGACCCTTCACCGCGGGGGACGACATGGAGTGTGGCGGGCGAGCGGGTACGACGCTCCAAGCGCGGCGGCCATCCCACCTGGGTCTCGGTGGTCGGAGCACCTAACAAACGTTTGGGAAACGGGCTGCGGCATGGGCTGTCCGTTGAAGGTCGGGAGGGCCACGAACCCGGGGGCAATCCTGTTTGGTAGTGGTTGTCTGAGGCTCCTCCAGGGAATAAGCTTTCTCTCTGGATCCTGGGAACAGTCTCTGGACCCGCGGGCGGACACCACAGACTGTGCAACGCGACGGATCGCCGCCTGGGTCGAGCCCAGAAGTTAGCGGAGCGGCTGAAAGCCTGCGCCCTTGAACGACACGGATTCGTCCCGCTGAGTTTCGCACCAGTGGAGCTGCACTTGGTGGTTCCTGAAGCAAGGTCGACCAGATGTCTTGGCAGCGATAGTGGGGACGTGAAAAATATGCATTGGATTAATGATTTTTTGTTTTTCACTGTATCACTCACAGTAAACTCACCACAATGTAGGCATTAATGAAATGCCTACATTTCTTAATCCTGAAATTTTGGTAATAAAATTACCCTTGTTTTTGTTACTCAACACTAGTGTAATTATTACCATTGTTTGCAGTTAATTTTAAAAACACTGACTAAAGTTTCTTTATCCACAGAGTATTTGAAGATGTTGAAAGAGGGTTTCCAGAATACAGAATTTTCTATATACGCCTGGGAGTCCGGGAACTCCTCCCTCTAATCACGAGGTCCTGCCCCACCCCCTGCAGCAAGCAACCTGGAAGGCCAGACCCAAATCTGTGCAGTAACAGACCCCAAGTGTCAGTGCTTCCTCCGAGACTGACAACGTCCACACTTTTCATCTTCTGCATTCATAACTGAATATAGGAAAGCCAAATATGTGGCCCGAGGCAGTCAGGTGGGCTTTCCCTCTTCCTGTCCGCCGCCTACAGCTTCGTCACATCACAACCTTCTTTTTTGCCGTCAGAAAGCACTTCTGCGTGTGCTTGAGTCACTGTAACGTGAGAGGCGGTGTCTGTGTCCCTCAGTTTGTAGCGCCAGCTCTGAACAAATAGTGCATGTCTCTCTTGGGAGGTCTTTCCTCATGTCTACAGAGCTTAGTAGAGTGAGAGTGAGAATCAACCAATCAAGAAACAACTCAGGTTTATATGTGTTTTTGATGTTCTTTTATTAAAATCACATTTACTCATGACGATTTTTAAAGTGA
>NC_041233.1:122729333-122742445 GCF_002837175.3 Physeter macrocephalus | reverse complement strand
CGGGCTGCGGCATGGGCTGTCCGTTGAAGGTCGGGAGGGCCACGAACCCGGGGGCAATCCTGTTTGGTAGTGGTTGTCTGAGGCTCCTCCAGGGAATAAGCTTTCTCTCTGGATCCTGGGAACAGTCTCTGGACCCGCGGGCGGACACCACAGACTGTGCAACGCGACGGATCGCCGCCTGGGTCGAGCCCAGAAGTTAGCGGAGCGGCTGAAAGCCTGCGCCCTTGAACGACACGGATTCGTCCCGCTGAGTTTCGCACCAGTGGAGCTGCACTTGGTGGTTCCTGAAGCAAGGTCGACCAGATGTCTTGGCAGCGATAGTGGGGATGTGAAAAATATGCATTGGATTAATGATTTTTTGTTTTTCACTGTATCACTCACAGTAAACTCACCACAATGTAGGCATTAATGAAATGCCTACATTTCTTAATCCTGAGATTTTGGTAATAAAATTACCCTTGTTTTTGTTACTCAACACTAGTGTAATTATTACCATTGTTTGCAGTTAATTTTAAAAACACTGACTAAAGTTTCTTTATCCACAGAGTATTTGAAGATGTTGAAAGAGGGTTTCCAGAATACAGAATTTTCTATATACGCCTGGGAGTCCGGGAACTCCTCCCTCTAATCACGAGGTCCTGCCCCACCCCCTGCAGCAAGCAACCTGGAAGGCCAGACCCAAATCTGTGCAGTAACAGACCCCAAGTGTCAGTGCTTCCTCCGAGACTGACAACGTCCACACTTTTCATCTTCTGCATTCATAACTGATCTAATCACGAGGTCCTGCCCCACCCCCTGCAGCTAGCAACCTGGAAGGCCAGACCCAAATCTGGGCAGCAACAGACTCCAAGGGTCAGTGCTTCCTCCGAGACTGACAACGTCCACATTTTTCATCTTCTGCATTCATAACTGAATATAGGAAAACCAAATATGTGGCCCGAGGCAGTCAGGTGGGCTTTCCCTCTTCCTGTCCGCCGCCTACAGCTTCGTCACATCACAACCTTCTTTTTTGCCGTCAGAAAGCACTTCTGCGTGTGCTTGAGTCACTGTAACGTGAGAGGCGGTGTCTGTGTCCCTCAGTTTGTAGCGCCAGCTCTGAACAAATAGTGCATGTCTCTCTAGACCTCAGCAACCCCGTGTGCTTTTTGTCTATGGATTTGCCTGTTCTTTATATTTCGAGTAATTGGAATGGCACAATTCTGGACATCTCGGTCTGGCATGTCACACTTAGTGTCATGTTGTCGAGGCTCATCCATGTTTTAGCCTGTGGTTGATTCGTCTGTTTCACTTAAGAATTTGCCATTGTAGGGCTTCCCTGGTGGAGCAGTTGTTAAGAATCCTCCTGCCAATGCAGGGGACACATGTTTGAGCCCTGGTCCGGGAAGATCCCACATGGTGCTGAACACCTAAGCCCATGTGCCACAATTACTGAGCCTGCACTCTAGAACTGGCGAGCCACAACTACTGAAGCCTGTAAGCCTAGAGCCCGTGCTCTGCAACAACAGAAGACACCACACAGAGAAGCCTGTGCACCGCAATGAAGAGTAGCCCCCTCTCGCGGCAACTGGAGAAAGCCCGCCCAACAGCAACAGAGACCCAACGCAGCCAAAAATAAATAAATAAATAAGAATTTGCCATTCTAGATCACTAATATATACACACATACACAGACACTTTCTATCATTTTTTAAATGTGAAAGATACAATATGTACATTCCATCATAACCATTTTATGCACACAGGTCCACGGTATTACGTCATGTTTTCCTGCAGATCGTCAACTTGCTCCACCCTCCTACAGCTGCCACCAGGCCCAACGGACAGGAGCGCAGTCCTGTTGTCTTTTCTCACAACCTCACAAATCACCCACCCCGACCAGTACTCCACCAATGGGTGCCTCGTGCTGGCGGCCAAAGAAGAGAGCAGGGGGTGGGGGCAGCGGTGGCAAATGGAGAGGGAGATGGATGGAGAGAGAGGTGGCAACAGCCTGATCCCCCGGAATCCACAGTGTCCCAATGAAATACAACCGAAGTATCCTCAGAGTGGAGTGGCCGTCGATGATGGCATCCACTGGGGCACACTGCCAGCCAGGCTCCACTCCGCAGGGTGCTCTGAGACCTGGGCTCCCCAGGCTCCTGTGGGTGGGTTACTCTGTCACACCCTTCAGCCTCTGTGGACCACACCCTCAGGCTAGGTCTTTTGATTTCCCAGGAGACTGTGCACACTCAGGGCGTGTGGCCAGTTGCAAAAGGTCAGGACCAGCCAAGAGCAAAGTCCCCTATATTTCAGTGCCGCCCTGACACCACCCGCCCTTCTCCTACTCACTCTTACATTCCTCTATCAAGACATTCCACCACCATGTTGCAAGCTGGGGTTTCGGGGACAGCAGTGACAGGGGACAGCAAGAGTTGGACATCTCACAGTGAGATGCCAGGAACTCAGCCAGGCACCAGCTCAGCCAGCATAACTGTCAGAGTTACTTAGAATTAGGAGCACAGGCTCCAAAGGCACTATTGACTTGATGTAGGCCATGCAGAAGGCTTAGAACTGAGGTCTGGTGGCCGGTAAATCTACCAAGGAGAAACATTGAACCCTAGGTAATCCTAATCAGGGTGGTTAAAGGTAGAGGGAGGGATGTGTCCCGGTGGGGGAGGGGTGGAAACTTCCTTTGTTTCAGCTTCCCCCCTTCCCACTGCACAGGGGCCCAGACACCGCGTCATGTCCTCCTCAACACTGTCCTCCCATAATCTCTTCTCCTGGTTCAGGCAGCACAGAAGGGCTCCTGACTTTAATGTTCTCAATACTGAGAGGTACAGCCAGGAAATGTCTTCAAAGTGTAAACAAAATGAAATGAAAGACAACAGTCCTCCAGACTACTGAAGTGGCAGATGAGGTGAGGGTGAGATAACGCCCCTGGGGGTCCTGGTCCTGGAATGAGGGAGGAGGAGGAGGAGGAAACTGACCTTCGGTGAACTTGACTTACACATGGCCTGTGTTTAATCCTTTCACTATGCAGTTATTTAGCAATCATCACACATTTACGAGCTCCTCTCTGAGTCTGGCCCAGTGTTCTCACAGGGTTCACAGGCTGGAGAGGTAATCAAAGCATGATCACAACCCTGGGGTGTTGCACATGGGGCCAAAGGCAGCAAGAATGGGTGGCCATCAGCATGTCTTCTTCCATGAGGCAAAATCTGAGCTGGGTCTCCAAGGATGAGTTCTCCTCTAGCTAAAGTGGCACTAAGCAGGAAACACAAAAGATGAATGAAAAAGGGAATGAAGGAATAAATGGGCATCCCCCAACACTACACAAGAACGGCAGCCCACCAAGATGGCGGCTTGGGAACACAGTGTGCACTGGGGGAACAGTGGGGAGAGGCTGCAGCGTGATGCCTGCCTCACTCCCTTTAAAGGCTTTGCTGCCACAGTGGCCTGTGCTCTACCTGCTCAGGGACACTTGTCTGTCCTCTGCTCGGGGATCCTGTTGCTCTTTATCAGCAGTGACCACATGTGGTGACCCATGTATATTTGTCTGCCACATGAGGGGAGGGGCCTTTGGGCGGAGGGAAAGTTTGGTGTGCATCCCAGGATTGAAAAGAAAGAGAGGATGGTGGGGAGTCCTGCAGCTGTGGGATCATGGTGCTGGGTGCTGGAGTGGGCTGGGGTGAGGTCAAAGCCATTCCTGGAGCTTGGGGGGTGCATTAGTTGCTTTCCTTACCACACGGGCTTCCAAAAAAAATGCAACTCTGTTTGGGCTGCACTAACTTTGAGAAGCTTGGTGGACCTTTGGGCAGAGACCACTGGAAGGAGCTGGTCATATAAGATGAAAGTGTGAGAGGGTGTCAGGATCAGAACTCATGACCAGACGAGTTGGGAGGAGGTGGAGTGGAAGGAGACTGAGGACACACTGGAAGTTCATGAACTGGGGTCATCAAGGTGGAGACCCCTCAAGTTAATTCCACAGACTCCTAGCTCTTCACAGAGTGCTGGGCCCAGGGAGGCTACTCAATAAACATCCACTGAGGTGACCTAAAGTCACCAAAGATTTCACTTTGAATCACTGGAATAGAATATGCTAAATTCAACAGATTGGTGGTGAGGCATTTATGTTAATTAACTAAGAAAGTGAAACGAAGGATACAAATAAAAGCAAAATGCAGACTCAAGAGAAATCTAAGAATCCAGACTAGTAATTAAGACTCTCAACATGCAGCCCACTGTGGTCTCAGAGTCTTTGCACTTGCTGTTCTCTCAGCCTGGAACACTCTGCCCTCTCCATTGCTTGCTCACTAAACACACTCAGAAATTTCCTCAACCTTCCTTCCTATTTTTCTCCAAGATACATATCACCATTGGACGTTGTGTCCATTTTATTTTTTTCTGTCTCCCCCAAAAGTCTTTTTCCTGCAGGAGAATGGGAACTCCCTCCTTTTTCAACACCCAGTGCTGCACGTCAGTTTCTGCAATAAACCTGGAACTCAGTGGGGCCTCCACGAATGTGCTCTGGGTGAGAGAGAAGTGACTGCGTAGAGGGGACAGACAGCTGGGTATCAGCGAGCATTATGTCAGATCAAGAATGAAGGGGTTAGAGGACACTCAGCTGCAGGTCTTGGTGTCCTGTTCTGCATCTATCTCACCATTATAATAAAGAGTCAACATCAGGCCCAGGGAAAGCAGCTGCTCTGACTTGGGGAAAATCCTAATTATAACCCGCACCTCCTATGCTGAGGTCAGATGGGTTGACCTCAGGTCCCAGGCTGTCACCGGCATCTCCCCTCCTCCCACCATCTCCTAGCACTTCTCAGAGAAACCCCAGCTCAGGACATCCACCAATCCCTCCACTTGGAGGGGCCGGTGCTGACCCATCAATATTTCCAGCTCAGAAAGGGTTTAGTCTGTGCTGTGGAACTTAGGAAACCCTGTCCTCCACACTTGGCCCATCCGACTCTCACCTTCCCCTCGGCCACCCCTGCGCCCGATGGATTCTGAGTCTTTGTTCAGCAGGTGAGAACCCGCACATGGCAGGCGCTGAGACTCCTCCAGCCACCACTATGTACCCGAACCTCCATGGCGAGTCCACAGGCTGTCTGAGAAGATGGGTCCCCCCTGCGGGCCTCTCCAGGCCTGGGCCTGGACCTCTTCCTCCCCAAACCAGAACCAGAATTAGGAGACTGGCCGTGCCTGTGAGTGGGGAAGGGAAGGCAGGGACAAGTGGCTCCGTGCGCTCTGATCCCGGTGAGGGGAGTCAGCGGGAGAAGAGGGACAGCGGGGCGGCCTGGCCTGCTCGGGGGCCGGGAGCGAAGGCTGCTTACAAGTTGCGGCGGCCAAAGATGTTGATGGGGACAAAGTGCTCCTGCGTCTGTAGGTGCCAGAGCCACTCCCAGAGCTCTCTCAGAATCAGCAGTTACAGCAAACCCCCGCGCTGATTGGAAACAGGAAACGGCCGACTGTGATCCAGGAAGCTCTCCCTAACCTCCGGGGCACATTCTGACAGGCTCTCTGAAGACGCTAAAAACCTCTGCTTTGGCTAAGAACACACTGGAGGATTTGAACATTCGCTTCAAAGGTACATTTTTCGTAATGTAGGAAACTGTATTATTTCAAAATTGAAAGCCTACGTTATGATTTTAGAACAAGATAACCTAGATGACCACTAAATTGCATAGTACAGGCATTGGTGAAAATAAAAGATGAGTTGTTATAAACAGTTTTAACATCAATTTGTATTTTCCTATACTTTATATTCTAGTATAAAAGTGGTGTTTCTCTCTCTCTCATCTCTCTGTCTCTTTCTCTTTTTCCTTCTCCCTCTCTCCAGCTTTAAGATGTGTGTCACCATTTGGTAAGTGCCTTTTCTCCTGCACCATGTACACTTCATTCTGTAGGAGAAGTGATAACATATGTTCACAGAAGTGTACATGAGGAGGAGAGGCGCGGTCGGACTGGGGCACTGCGATGTGGTGAAAGAAGGAAGGGACTTGGCCAGGGTGGCTGGGCCCTGGACTCTGGGGTCCTGCTTTGCCCACACACTTGGGGTGCCCTGGTTCACTCTTGACCCAGTAACAGAGGTCAAAGGAGCAGTGCAGGCAGCCCAGACAACATCTTCCATATACTTCTCTCTACTTACATCATGGGCATGGATTTCCCTCAAAGATCTTCAAAGTTCTGGGCTCTTCTGATTTCCTTAGTCTTCATTAGTCTTCTTGCCACTGATGTACCTAACTAAATTAGCCTATACATCATCAATATTAACAGATACTATGGGAATATAAATATTATTATATTAATATTGCTATATTATGTATTATTTTTATGTTACTATAGTTCTAATAAAGTAAATTAATAAATATAAATGAGTTAATATACTAACATGAATATATATTACACCTGGGTGTCAAGTCTTTGCCTACTGCATGCTCAGCTCTGCCCACTGAGCCCCATTGTTTGCCTGAAAAAATGAAGACTTGAGGGCAAAGTGAAGTGTGAGGGGCAGGCGGGCAGAGAAGACCCAACCTGCCATCACAGTGAAGGCAGCACAACCGACTCCCTCAAGTGAAGCACGAAGTGTGTCCTCAAGACCATCATGAACCGCACAGGCTTAGTGGGGGGAGTGCATGCCAACCTGCTCTCCCACCCCGTGCGCCCCGTCTAGAGCGGAGGGTGAGGAAGCCTCCTCCAGGTATTTCTTCTCTTCCCTGCTCTCATTTTCCTCCCCTCCAGATGGTTGGATGTGCAGGACAGCTAAGGGCACTTCTGACTTTCCCCGTGTGTGGGTGCTGGCATCGACTGCAGGTTGTTAATCGTTTCTCCCTTAAGTACAGGCAGTGAGTTGGATTAAGTCATAGCCTGCAAAAAACTCAATTAACAGGATTAAACATGTACATAAGTTGAGTGCGCATATTCCCATACACTCAATCTTCTATATTTTTACAATGAGAGGTTACTAATTTTTACTCAGATTCTCAAACACTGGTCACTGTGAAATTTAGTAGCTGCCATTTGGTTTCAAGATGGCAGACTGAAAAAGGACTAAATGTAGACAAACAAAAAATAATATAATTTGGTCAAAGCTGTCGAAGTGCTTTAGAAATGTTACTGTACAACCTTCCAGACCAATGAGAAACGCCAGAAGAAATTCAAATAGAAACCTCATTTTGTTAAGCGAAAAGGTGATAGTAAGAGGTGAGGTGAGGAAGCCGGCCCAGCGTGAGTGGTGGGAACAGGCAGTGCACATTTTATGGAGGCAACTGTGGTGGCAGCTCTGCCACGTGCTCCCAGGGCTGGCCTCTCAGCCCCCAGACGGGCAGCTGGGGGCGGTAAACTCAGGGTAAGGGGATCAGCTGTTCACTGGCCAGTTCTTTAGCATCACATATGAGCAGAACACTGAGAGCTGAAAGGGGTACAAATTAGAGCCTGTGTCACTCAGACTGGAGGTTCGGGTGGATCGTGATGTCTGGAGGAGTCCCAGCGCCTGCCATATGTGAGTTCTTACCTGCTGGTCCTCCTCTGCACTCCGGCTGGCCAACTGCAGTGCGGGTGCTGGAACAACTGTCAGGGTCACACATGTTTCAGAGCACCCCCCTGCCCCAACCCGGGGTCTGCCAAGGCTTTGCCAGGGCTGCATCACGGCTCAACTTTCCCATCTGCTTTATCCTGCTTCCTCCCTGCCCTGCCACAAAGGCTGACACTTAATACACAGCGCTGCTTCTCCAGATCCATCCCAACATACTCCTTCAGAGAAACTAACTTGGGATGGATGGGAGTAGGAGAGACAATGTGAGAGGGACTCGGGATTTAATGAGGACGACCTCGTGGGCCAGGGGGAGCACCCACAGTGCCCAGCGTGGGGGCAGTCCAGGTGCTGGAAGCTCCCAGTGATGGGACAACTACAGCTACTGTTCTCAATGACGCCCCCTGCACAGGGCCCCCGCAAGGCTCAAGGTTTTCACGATGAAAATTAACTCATTTATATGAGTGAGTTGCACTGAGATTTTCTCAGTGAGGGAGACAGAGGATTGTTAGAAAGACCACACTGGGGTTTAATGATACAGAGTCAGACACTTTCTAAACAGGCTCTTGAAATAAGAGGAGATGACCTGCATGAAGCTACTTCCGTTCTGCCACGTTTCAAGGATCAGGGGTCAGTAACACATGATGAAAATATAATTTCTATGTTCCGTTACTGAACTCTTAAAAATATAACTTCTGAATTTTCTCCATGCTATAGAGGAGGTGTTTTCAAAAGATGTCTCCTCAGCATGCTCCCCAAAGTTCATTGCAGCACTATTGACAATAGCCAGGTCATGGAAACAAACTAAATGCCCATCGACAGATGAATGGATAAAGAAGGTGTGGTACATATATACAATGGAATATTACTCAGCCATAAAAATCAACGAAACTGGTTCATTTGTAGAGACGTGGATGGATCTAGAGACTGTCATACAGAGTCAAGTAAGTCAGAAAGAGAAAAACAAATATCATATATTAAGGCATATATGAGGAATCTAGAAAAATGGTAAAGATGAACCGGTTTGCAAGGCGGAAATAAACAGATGTAAGAACAAATGTAAGGACACCAAGGGGCCGCAAGCGGGGTCGGGTGGATGGTGGTGGGAGGAACTGGGAGATTGGGATTGACATATGTATACACTAATATGTATAAAATAGATAACTAAGATGAACCTGCTGTATGAAAAAAAAAATAAAGTAAAAAGTGTCTCCTCAAATATGGGCTTCATGTGAACAGGTGCAAAGCAGATATAGTCCCCGTGTCAACAAGGACTGGAGAGCACAGGGGTAGTGGCCAAAATCAGTGACATAATAAAACAGTTCTATAGAGTAACAGTAAAAGAAATCAACTCCATGTAGCAGTGTTCCGCCCTCTCAGCTTATATGTTTGTATTCAAGAAAAACATAAATCTGCTTCTAGAATAGATATTGAAAATCAAACCTTGGATTTTACCAGGCTGAAAAATATTTTTGCAACCAGATATTTTTCCTAAAATTTATTTTGCTTTCATTTTTGCCTGGAACAACTTCACCAGTGGCTATTTCTGGGAAGGTATGAATTAACCGGCACGTTCTGGAGTGAGGATCCAATTCCCTCTCAGAGGACTTGCACTGGCCATTGTGATGTGTGAACACAAGGGCCAAAAGAAGGCCTCAGAGAAACATTTTGTTTAAAATAACAGCAACAGCAAGCCTTCCTAGAAATACTGTTCTGTATTGTAGAATTTTCCCCAGGCCACTGAGACTGAGCCACATGGGTCACAGTTCAAGGTATTTTGCATCCCGGGATGGGGACTGGGACCTGCCTTCACGCCTGGGCCCAACCTCTCAGGAACCCGGTGACCAAAGCCAATGTATTTTAAAACCTACAATGAAAACGCACAAGCCCCCAAATGTGCACCACGTAACTTTGTCAATGACAACCTCAGTTTCCTGAGAATTATTTGTAAACTGAGTTAAAAGCTGTGTTGGGGATGGCAGCAAAGGAAAGAGTGATATTGGCCATACAATTAGTTCTAAAAGACTTGTAATCAAACGAAATAAAAAATCTCCCCAATCTTGGGAAAACATTTACTAATTTACAGGCATTGCCCTAAAGTTAGCAAATCCCTTACGGTTTGGGGATTTTTTAGGAAGATGAAGCAACAAGGGGCTGAAGCTTGAAGAGCCAGTTCAAGGCCCATCTCAGCTGAGGTCGTCCTGCGTGTGAGCGTCTGGAATAGCACTGAGCGGGGAAGGGGTCAGTTTCAGGGTCATGTTTACTGGCTGACCTTGTTCTCTCCCCTCATCCCTGCTGAGCCACAGCCCCTGTCACCTCTTCATGGTGTCAGTTAGAAGATGCCTCCTTCTGTGGGGAGGGTAGGCTCCATGTTCTCAGACACAGGGCAGCAGCCACTGGTCCTACGTCTGCAAAAACCCCATGTTATGAACTCATTTGTAATACTGTGTTTTAGCATTATTATGCTGGATATTTTTATGTAATTCATCTGAAAACTGGTTATCTCCACAAGAATTTTATTTTTGGTCACGCTGCATGGCTTGTGGGATCCCAACCAGGGGTTGAACCCAGTCACGACAGTGAAAGCCCGGAACCCTAACCCCTGGGCCACCAGGGATCTCCCATTACCACCAAGTTTAATAACAGAATTAGGTGTCCTAGATACAGTCTAAAGTTTAACCTAAACTTTACAATGAAGTTTTTGCCTGAAAGTTTTAAGGAATTTGAAACAAGACTAGACTCTGTAAAGAAACCACAAAAAATGCTTGGTGACTTGGCTTTATTCACTTTAAGTAAAATTTATACACGAAAAATTATACACAATTATTTACATAGTGATCAGCATAAGTCAGGGATAGAAATAAAATATGAACCTGGATTTGCTTACAATGGACTTACATGGTTTTGGAAAGCTTTCTGTACTGTTACTATACAGCAATGGAAAAACGGAAAGAAAAGAAAAAGGAAATGGTGGTATTTCAAAGTCTTACTCTTACATCAGAAAAGCAAGTTGCAAGGCAGCACGAATTATTTATTTAACAGAACTGAAAATGAATCTACATTATTTGTGTGTAAGTGTAGATTAAAAAAAATTTTTTAAAGGTTGGGAAAATTATACAATAAACATCACACACCTTGACAGAGACGAAAGGGAAATGTGTTTCGTTTTTTATTTGGGGTTTTTGGGCCCTGCAACATGGCTATACGCTGGGGTCTTACTCCCACAGAGCCCTTGGCAGTGAAAGCACGAGTCCTAACCACGGGACCACAAGGGAATTACTTCCCTAAATTAGGGTAAATTTGAACTAAAATGTGCACGGCTTGTATTAAAAAACAAAACAAAACATAACAAAAGAGTAACTGTGCATGTGGTATTATAAAACTAGCTTGTCGTAATGCCTAGCCAATGCATTTCGGAGTCAAGCAACAGGTAGGTTTATTGGGTGGGAGAGAATGGATCTTTACGTAAGGATTAAAAACAGAACACACACGAAGCACAATTAATGAAACCCTGGCTGCACACTCTTTTCTACTCTAGTCACTAGAACATTTCTTGAGCACTCGCTGGCCTTAGGCCAACCTGGAAATCAGTTACTTGCCCAAGGCAAGTCAGAATTTATGTCAGACTCATAGAAAAGACGGATGAATTTATTAGTTTGCCTACTACGGTCTCTCAGTGGAAGAAAAGGTACATTTTAGTCTCAAAACTTGTTTGGGCCTGTTCTGTCAGGCATTGTTACATGAAAAACAAACAACCCAAACCAACATTACAAAACACTGTTTTTGCATACCTGGTGGCTTCTGCCAATTTAGAGATTTCTCTTTTTCTGCCATGTGTCCAATGCCATATAAAATAAAGGAGGCCGAGTGGGCAGGAGGCAACGCCCCTGCGGTGCTGAGCAGCCGGGCAACCGTGCTGGCAGCAGCAGCTCAGGGCGCCCTGGGCTTCGGTCCTGATCAAGAGCGAGAGAGCCAAGGAACATTTCTGCTCCGGGTCCCTAAAGGCAATTCATTACTGGATAACCTGGATCTACAGAAAGTGCGGGATGGCCTGATATAGTTTTCTACATCTCCCACAATTTAAAATAATTTGCAAATTTCTTATTTTCTGAAACCACAGTTTGGGAATTCTGCGGAGAGAATATAAATATAACTACACAACTCACTGTATATTTAGAAAGACGTGAGAGTCTAACTTACCTTGATATCCTAGTTACTGTGGGTCTCAGTAGAGAAGGCTCAGACAATATAAACTGGACATTTCTACAGATTGGACAGCAAGTGACAATTTTAGTCTATTATTTAAAAAAACAACAAAAACAAACAAACAAACAAACAATAACCTTCATTTCCCTGGTGTTTTGTTTGGTTTTTAAGCAGCTTGCCACACTTGCCACGGAAGCATAAATATTTATATGCATTAGTGCACTAAGTACAAGCACATTAGCCTGGAGGGGTAGTTTTAGGAGAGTACAAAGCCATGTAAAATGATGTCTATACAACATTTACAATTAACCACAGAAACAGGCTCTGCCATCTAAACATGTACTAGGGACCAGCCCTGAATTTTTGGTCCTGTGATCCTGTTCAGACAGACAGACCTGATAAGTTAGGTTTGCTTATGTACAAAAACAAGCTAACAGAGAAACAAACAAAAGACTTAACCTAGCAGCTCACAATTGGGAAACAAACTACTATTTATTAAAATATTTGGTAACACTCAAGTGCAGGCTCGAATGCTCTCCATTCAATGCACTTCACAGAATGTTTTTACACCTTTTCAAGCACCAGTCTCCCTCAATCCTTGAAAGCTTACTTTTATGCGGTACAGTTAACAATTAATATGTGCTGAAATTACTGTAGCTGTGTGTTCTGGTACAATTCACAAGAATCACTAAAGAGTAGAAATGAGGCTGGACCCAGAACATTTAATCTTATATGAACAAAAGCCTGTGCACAAACACATTTTATACGTGATTTCAGGGAGGCCCCAGGCTCCCTGGCCTCCCTAATCCACTCAGATTAAGAGCCCCTTGGCTGGGAGGTAAAAGAGGACTAAGTAGTCCCTGCTTACCTCTCCATTCAGACCTCTGGTCCCATCACAGCCACACTGGTGGGAAGGAGGGTGGATGCTCGGACACACACTGTGCCAGTTGCACAGCGGTCAGACACATTGTAAGGAGTGTCCTCATAGGGAAGAACGATTTTCATTCCACAGTGGATGTTTTTTTACTTTAACCTCTGTGTTCTATTGCCTTCACTTTGAGTTAAGAATGTTGCCTTTAGCCGGAAATAGGCAGGGTAACCCATTCTCAAGGCTCTGACCTTTACGGGATAACACTTTTCATCCATATAGAGATAAAATTTGCGGAACAGAGAACATTTCTTTTGTTGGAGGTTTACAGGAACACCGTGACCTGACCTTCGTGGACAAAGGATTTTCCTGCGCCAAGAAGTTTGCAACAACCAACCAACCTCGACCCGCTCACCTGGCCCTTCAAAATGCTTTTCTGAAAGCCTTTGGGGAGTTTGGGCTTTTGTTGGGCACGAGCCAGACATCTCCTTGCGTGGCCCTGCAATACACCTTTCTCTGCTCCAAACT
>NC_041233.1:122727365-122727691 GCF_002837175.3 Physeter macrocephalus | reverse complement strand
TGCTTTTAAATTTTATTTAATATTTTCCTCATAACTGTAAAGAAGATTAATTTAATCTTAACAAGAGTGCTACTCCTGAAGAACTGTGTGCACCTGGACAGGAACATTCCAAGAATTCAGAGTCAGGCATAGGTTCGCCAGTTACGTTAGACTTTGTAGCCAAGGGTTTGTTTTGTTTTGTTTTTCCACCAAAAAGACGTCGATATCTCCATGACTACGAAGGTGGAAGATGATTGCAGACATGGTACGAGTCCCATTTTCAGAATGTGTTCAAACACCAGGGGCGCGTACACTCATTCACAGAGACACAACACCCTGACCCCAGA
>NC_041233.1:122725698-122726512 GCF_002837175.3 Physeter macrocephalus | reverse complement strand
ACATTTGGTGGCTAGTCTTATTATGAGATTCCTGAGAGTAATGTAAACAGTTTTACAGCTACCCAAGGTTTATTTCAAGGGGAAAATTCACCAAAAGTTTACCTGCTTATTAAGTGTAACCTTCAGCATATAGTGGTAAGAAAATACTACTTTTCTAGAGAAGGAGCTGGCAGACTTTTCTAAAGGGCCAGAGAGTGAATATCTTAAACTTTGCCATATGACCTCTGCTTTATCCATCAACTCTGCCATTGTAGCAGGAAAGCAGCCACAGATAAAAGGTAAACAAAGGAGCTGTGCTCCAAAGAAACATTGTTTATAGACACTAAAATGCGAATGTCATATAATTCTCATATGTTGCAAAATATTTAAATTCTTTTTCAACATTTAGAAATACAAAAATCATTTTTAGCTTGCAGCTCCTACAGCACAGTCTGGGGGCAGAATTTGGCCCATGGGTCTTAGGATGATTTGGCCTGTAAGGCTCCAGCTTCTCTGACAGCTAATGACCAGGGGAGTCGAACAGCCATGTTCTGCTCCCAGCGCCTAAAGTGTTTGGGGCTATGAGCTGCCCTTGCTACTCACAGATAATGCCTACAGATGAATTTGGTAATGTTAATGCAACCGACATCTCATTTTGGCAGGCTTCTCTGACAGCTAATGACCAGGGGAGTCGAACAGCCATGTTCTGCTCCCAGCGCCTAAAGTGTTTGGGGCTATGAGCTGCCCTTGCTACTCACAGATAATGCCTACAGATGAATTTGGTAATGTTAATGCAACCGACATCTCATTTTGGCAGAGAACAGAACGCCTTCTG
>NC_041233.1:122720118-122725198 GCF_002837175.3 Physeter macrocephalus | reverse complement strand
TCAGACACCTTCTAAACAGGCTCTTGAAATAAGAGGAGATGACCTCCATGAAGCCACTTCGGTTCTGCCACGTTTCAAGGATCAGGGGTCAGAAACACAGGATGAAAATATAATTTCTATGCTCCATTACTGAACTCTTAAAAATATAACTTCTGCATTTTCTCCATGTTAAACAGGAGGTGTTTTCAAAAGATGTCTCCTCAGCATGCTCCCAAATGTTCATTAAAGCACTATTGACAATAGCCAGGTCATGAAAGCAACCGAAATGCCCATCGACAGACGAATGGATAAAGAAGGTGTGGTACATATATACAATGGAATATTACTCAGCCATAAAAAGGAACGAAATTGGTTCATTTGTAGAGATGTGGATGGATGTAGAGACTGTCATACAGAGTCAAGTAAGTCAGAAAGAGAAAACAAATATCATATATTAAGGCATATATGTGGAATCTAGAAAAAAGGTAAAGATGAACTGGTTTGCAAGGCAGAAATAGAGAAACAGATGTAAACACAAATGTATGGACACCAACGGGGACAAGCGGGGTGGGGTGGAAGTTGGTGGGATGAACTGGGAGATTGGGATTGACATATGTATACACTAATATGTATAAAATAGATAACTAAGGAGAAGCTGCTGTATGAAAAAAAAAAAAAAGTGTCTCCTCAGGTAAGGGCTTCATTTGAACAGGTGCAAAGCAGAGATTGTTCCCGTGTCAGCAAAGTCTGCAGAACACAGGGGGAGTGGCCAAAATCAGTGACATAATAAAACAGTTCTATAGAGTAACAGTAAAAGAAATCAACTGCATGTAGCAGTGTTCCACCCTCTCAGCTTATATGTGTGTATTCAAGGAAAACATAAATCTGCTTCTAGAATAGATATTGAAATTCAAACCTTGCATTTTACCAGGCTGAAAAATATTTTTGGAACTGGATTTTGTTTTCTAAAATTTATTTTGCTTTCACTTTTGCCTGGAACAACGGCACCAGTGGCTATTTCTGGGAGGGTATGAATTAACCGGCACGTTCTGGAGTGAGGATCCAATTCCCTCTCAGAGGACATGCACTGGCCCTTGTGATGTGTGAACACAAAGGGGCCAAAACAATGCCTCAGAGAAACATTATCTTTAAAATAACGGCAACAGCAAGCCTTCCTAGAAATACTGTTCTGTATTGCAGAATTTTCCCCAGACCACCGAGACTGAGCCACATGGGCCACAGTTCAAGGTATGATGCATCCCGGAATGGGGACTGGGACCTGCCTTCATGCCTGGGCCCAACCTCTCAGGAACCCGGTGACCAAAGCCAATGTATTTTAAAACCTACAATGAAAACGCACAAGCCCCCAAATGTGCACCACGTAACTTTGTCAATGCCAACCTCAGTCTCCTGAGAATTATTTGTGAAATGAGTTAAAAGCTGTGTTGGGGGGGGAAGCAAAGGAAAGAGGGATATTGGCCATACAATTAGTTCTAAAAGACTTGTAATCAAACGAAATAAAAAAATCTCTCCAATCTTTGGGAAAACATTTACTAATTTACAGGCATTGCCCTAAAGTTAGCAAATCCCTTACGGTTTGGGGATTGTTTAGGAAGATGAAGCAACAAGGGGCTGAAGCTTGAAGAGCCAGTTCAGGGCCCATCTCGGCTGAGGTCGTCCTGCGTGTGAGCGTCTGGAACAGGACTGAGCGGGGAAGGGGTCAGTTTCAGGGGCACGTTTACTAGCTGACCTTGTTCTCTCCCCTCATCCCTGCTGAGTCACAGCCCCTGTCACCCCTTCATGGTGTCAGTTAGAAGATGCCTCCTTCTGTGGGGAAGGGAGGTTCCTTGTTCTCAGACACAGAGCAGCAGCCACTGGTCCTACGTCTGCAAAAGCCCAATGTTATGAACTCATTTGTAATACTGTGTTTTTTCATTAATGTGCTGGATATTTTTATGTAATTCATCTGAAAACTGGTTATCCCCCCAAAAATTTTATTTTAGGTCGCGCTGCATGGCTTGTGAGATCCCAACCAGGGGTTGAACCCAGTCACGACAGTGAAAGCCCAGAACCTTAACCCCTGGGCCACCAGGTATCTCCCATCACCACCAAGTTTAATAACAGAATTAGGTGCCTTAGATATAGCCTAAAGTTTAACCTAAATTTTACAATGAAGTTTTTGCCTGAAAGTTGTAAGGAATTTGAAACAAGACTAGAATCTCTAAGGAAACCACAAAAGAATGCTTGATAACTCGGCTTTATTCACTTTAAGTAAAATTTATACACGAAAAATTAGACACAATTATTTACATAGTGATCAGCATAATAAGTGAGCGATAGAAATAAAATATGAACCTGGATATGCTTACAACAGAGTTATGTGGTTTTGGAAAGCTTTCTGTACTGTTATTATACAGCAATGGAAAAACCAAACGAAAGAAAAAAGGAAATGGTTGTAATTCAAAGTCTTACTCTTACATAAGAAAAGCAAGTTGCAAGGCAACACAAATTATTTATTTTACAGAAATGAAAATGAATCTACATTATTTGTGAGTAAATGTAGATTAAAAATATTTTTTTAAAGGTTGGGAAAATTATACAAATAAACATCACACACCTTGACAGAGATGAAAGGGAAATGTGTTTGGTTTTTGGTTTGGGGTTTTTTGGGCTCTGCAACGTGGCTATACGCTGAGGTCTTACTCCCCCAGCGCCCTTGGCAGTGAAAACACGAGTCCTAACCACGGGACCACAAGGAAATTACTTCCATAAAGTAGGGTACATGTGAACTAAAATGTGCACTGCTTGTATTAAAAAACAACAACAACAGTAACTGTGCATGTGGTGTTGCAAAACTAGCTTGTTGTAAAGCCTAGCCAATGCATTTCGGAGTCAAGCAACAGGTAGGTTTATTGGGTGGGAGAGAATGGATCTTTACGTAAGGATTAAAAACAGAACACACACGAAGCACAATTAATGAAACCCTGGCTGCACACTGTATTCTACTCTAGTCACTAGAACAATTCTTGAGCACTCGCTGGGCTTAGGCCAGCCTGGAAATCAGTTACTTGCCCAAGGCAAGTCAGAATTTATGTCAGACTCATAGAAAAGACTGACGAGTTTATTAGTTTGGCTACTACGGTCTCTCAGTGGAAGAAAAGGTACATTTTAGTCTCAAATCTTGTTTGGGCCTGTTCTGTCAGGGATTGTTACATGAAAAACAAACAACCCAAACCAACATTACAAAGCATTGTTTTTGCATACCTGGTGGCTTCTGCCAGTTTAGAGATTTCTCTTTTCCTGCCATGTGTCCAATGCCATATAAAATAAAGGAGGCCGAGTGGGCAGGAGGCAACGCCCTCGCGGTGCTGAGCAGCTGGGCATCCGTGCTGGCAGCAGCAGCTCAGGGCGCCCTGGGCTTCGGTCCTGATCAAGAGTGAGAGAGCCAAGGAGCATTTCTGCTCCGGGTCCCTAAAGGCATTTCATTAATGGATAACCTGGATCTACAGAAAGTGCGGGATGGCCTGATACAGTTTTCTACATCTCTCACTATTTAAAATAATTTGCAAATTTCTTATATTCTGCAACCACAGTTTGGGAATTCTGCGAACAGAATATAAATATAACTACATAACTCACTGTATAATTAGAAAGACGTGAGAGTCTAACTTACCTTTATATCCTAGTTACTGTGGGTCTCAGTAGAGAAGGCTCACACAATATAAACTGGGCATTTCTACACATTGGACAGCAAGTGGCAATTTTAGTCCATTATAAAAAAAAAACCACAACAAAAACAAACAAACAAACAAAAAATAAACTTCCCTTCCCTGGTGTTTTGTTAGTTTGTTTTTTAAGCAGCTTGCCACACTAGCCACGGAAGCATAAATATTTATATGCATTAGTGCACTAAATACAAGCACATTAGCCTGGAGGCGTAGTTTGAGAAGAGCACAAAGCCATCTAAAATTATGTCTATGAAACATTTACAATTAACCGCAGAAACAGGCTCTGCCAGCTAAAAATGTACTTGGGACCAGCCCTGAAATTTTGGTCCTGTGATCCTGTTCAGACAGACAGACCTGATAAGTTAGGTTTGCTTATGTAGAAAAACAAAGTAACAGAGAAACAAACAAAAGACTTAACCTAGCAGCTCACAAGTGGGAAACAAACAACTATGTATTAAAATATTTGGTAACACTCAAGTGCAGGCTCGAATGCTGTCAATTCAATGCACTCCACAGAATGTTTTTACACCTTTTCAACCACCAGTCTCCCCAATCCTCAAAAGCTTACTTTTACACGGTACAGTTAACAATTAATATGTACTGAAATTACTGTAGCTGTGTGTTCTGGTACAATTCACATGAATAACTAAAGACGAGAAAAGTTGATAAAATATTCTGCAGAGGCTGGACCCAGAGCATTTAATCTTATATGAACAAAAGCCTGTGCACAAACACATTTTATACGTGATTTCAGGGAGGCCCCAGGCTCTCTGGCCTCCCTAATCCGTTCAAATTAAGAGCCCCTTGGCTGGGAGGTAAAAGAGGACTAAGGCGTCCCTACTTACCTCCCCATTCAGACCTCTGGTCCCATCACAGCCACACTGGTGGGAAGGAGGGTGGACGCTCGGGCACACACTGTGCCAGCTGCACGGCGGTCAGACACATTTTAAGGAGTTTCATCATAAGGAAGAACGAATTTCATTCCACAGTGGATGTTTTTTACTTTAACCTCTGTGTTCTATTGCCTTCGTTGTGAGTTAAGAATGTTGCCTCTGGCCGGAAATAGGCAGGATAACCCATTCTCAAGGCTCTGACCTTTACCAGGATAACACTTTTCATCCACATAGATATAAAATTTGCGGAACAGAGAACATTTCTTTTGTTGGAGGTTTACAGGAACACCGTGACCTGACCTTCGTGGACAAAGGATTTTCCTGCGCCAAGAAGTTTGCAACAACCAACCAACCTCGACCCGCTCACCTGGCCCTTCAAAATGCTTTTCTGAAAGCCTTTGGGGAGTTTGGGCTTTTGTTGGGCACGAGCCAGACATCTCCTTGCGTGGCCCTGCAATACACCTTTCTCTGCTCCAAACT